>NC_088347.1:20087500-20330000 GCF_036884655.1 Musa acuminata AAA Group | reverse complement strand
TGCCCATGTCAAATGACTTGGCACAAATGGGTAGTAATATGATGTATGTGGAAGAGTATAGTGGAAAAGTAGAAATAAACTATTAAAGTAGCACTTCTAATTTACTTACTTTTTGGCACTCCTTCACTTTATATTCATCCTCTTGTTTATAGTGACTGAAATATGAGAAATGTATTCATATTTATTACCTTTTTGAGAAGTACTGTCTCTAGTTAGATTTATGGTGCAATTTTTTCTTGGATAACCAATCATTAAGAGCAGTCAACTGTGCATAGAGTGGTGCTATGCTGGTTGTTGAAGTTGTATGTCCAAAGATGTCTTGTCTGCTGCATTTTGGTTTCCGTGTGCAGATTCCAAGGCTATTGTAACTCCCTAGCCAGGGATTATTCTTGATGAATTCCTTTTTCTACGTGTCATTGTCGAAGCATCAATTGTTTTTGTCAATTGTGACTTGTTAATCCTGCTTTCTGTGTTCTACCACCTTTCAATTTCTGCATCAATTGTTTTTGTAAATTGTGACTTTTTAATTCTGCTTTCTGTGTTCTGCCACCTTTAAACTTCTGTTGATTGTGGAAGATTCAATCAATGAATTTTTGGGTGAATTCCTCAAAGAAAAAAAACATTTTACTTTTCAAAATTTTTTTACAAGAGCACCCCTTTTTTGAAATAGTGCCCATTTTAAATTTCAAAACATCTCTTTTTTTTTTTTTATTAATGATCATTCTATTTGCCTCCTTCATCGTCGTCCTCTTCAGACCTTAGTAATCCATCACTCGTTTATCGTTTTTATGAAAACATAATAGTTTACTATGACAATGCTTGTCTGAATATGGTGGGAGGTGACCAACCCTCGTTCGAGGACTATAATGAGGGGGGTGACCCCATGTGTGGCGAAGGAAGATGATCAACCCTCATGCGGGAGCTACAAGTAACAATAGATTCGATGAAAGAAAGAATAAAATGATCTTTTAGTTTGATCTCTCTACAGTAAATTTCATAAAGTATGGGTTTTTTTTTTTGAGAAATTATCGTTAATTTTTTTCATGTATGTAGAAAGGGAAATGTTGTAGTTAATTGGTTTACCTCTTTTGCTAGTATCAACAAATTATCTCATTTTCTTACAGGAGTTTGACTTTTTGATTTATTGTATAGAAACGATATTTTATATTTTCATTCTAATTTTTTATTTTGGGAAAAAAATTCTGCTATTTTTGATTGGCTCAAAATGTGTCACACGATGGTTTAGCTGACAAATAGAGTCTCGGTAATAGCAGCAAAGACGAGTGGAGCTCAAAGAAGGTGCATGGGATGACCTCCGATGACATCTCATCTATCCCTCCTCCCCTCCGATGACATCTCATCTATCCCTCCTCCCCTCCGATGATATCTCATCTATCCCTCCTCCCCTTCTATGATCGTTCGAGACTACTATTGCTTTCTATTTGCTTCCCAGCATTCAGGACCGATGCAATCAAGGATAGAGCCCTTCGTTTTGCCTCCACGGAAAAGGTTGATGAATGCCTCCACGGAAGTGCATCTACTAGAGGAGATTGATGAATAGATGGAGGTGGAAGATGGCATCGAGGAGAGTGTGGTGCGTGTGGGGCTGCAGATTCCGATGATGAGATTTGGGTATGCTACGACGTATATGTTAGGTGGTATCACTACATGTGTGTCAGAGTAAGCCCTTCCTAGGCTCGGCAATCTTTGTCTCGAGCCACCTGTATGTTGGGCTGATGGTTCATATTCAGTCTAAGGTGAGTTTTATCGGCCCATAGCTCACTCCCTCTTAATCTAACTCTAATTTATATTAGGAGGGGTGTGGTGGCTATAAAAAAACGTAGAAAAAGGCAGCAAAGAAACAGTTTTTGGCAACCACGGGATTCCAAATATAAATTAGAGTGCTTTCATCTAATAGTACTTTCATCTTAGGTTAGACCAGATCTATAGTAGATGCTTACTGTGATTACTGGGGAGAATTAGGGAGAATTTAGATATTGTGCACAATGACGTGATCCTTGTATCCCAGTTATTCTTTTATGATTATTGCTAACTAGGAATAGCTTAATTCACCGAAAAATAACTTTTATTTATCATATACTAACACAATAGACACACGGTATACAAAAAGCCATATAAATTACATATAAATTTGATCTCTCTTGATAAAGGAAAATCGATAAAACTCCCATTTCTCAATCGACAATGAATGAAACTTAAGTTACTCCTTTTCCTAACTTAAGAACTGGAACTATACCTGGACTCTCATCTAACTCAGGCTCTTTTCTACCTGAATTCTTATCCTATACCTCATTCCTTCATTATGACTTGCTTCGGTATCAAAGCCAGGGTCAACTCATTTGATGTGGAATCGAATTAGGCTCTCTTCTCTTCTCTTCTTACTGACCCAAACTAACTCTATCTTACTGGCCTACCTCGACTCGCGTTCCATTCTTTAATTCCTACTTATGGACTACTTAGTTCAATTCTGACTTTAACTACTGAGTTGTGCTTAGTAGAGGTGCAGCGTATGGGTCCCCAAAGGAAACTGTATAAACCAACTACTAATAAGAATTTCACTCACTCTAAACTCAGGTACCCGTATTTAATATAACTCAATACAGGAGTAAGAATAAAGTCAGGGTACTCAAGAATAGGTTATGACCGAGCTACTACTACTGGATTGGCACCCAAAACTTCCTGGATTAATTGTCTCTCTCTAAGCCTCTACTCTTGTAACTATACTGCATACTCTCTAACACAACTTCTTTTAGGCTAAAATGCACTAGAACACTACTTATGTCATTTGATGAGAAATCCAATTAAAAACATCTCAAGATTCGAAAGAATGCATTTTAAAGTAGATCGATCTTGCTCCCGTTAGTGCTTCCTTGCCAGTTGAACACAAGACAAGACTCCTAAAGGTAAGAAACGTAGAGTGCCAGCTGGACCATATCACTACTTGTCAACTTCAGACTAAACTAGGGATTCCACTCGCCAAGTCACTACTAGTGTCAAGTAAGTAGTAAATGCAGTTAAGTTAGTACGAGTGCCCAGTAGTACAAAAAAACTCATAACAAGTAAGAAAAAATATGTTAATTGCAGTTGTTACCAAGTCATGTCTTTGTGGCGACAGGCGATTCAACTCTTCAGCAGTCATAAACGGAATCTGAGGGTGGAATAGAACAATTGGTGGTAGGGGTGTAATAGAAGAAGTCATTACCAAACCCTAGGCTAGGGCTCCTTCTCTCAATTCTTACTTTACCAAAACACAGGGCACAGTAACTACTAGACAAACAAACAAGCTCCTATTAGAGCAAGAAAGAAGAATTAATTGACTAGGATACAAGGATGACTGTACACAATATCTAAATCCTCAATAATTCTTCCCAAGTAATTAGGGAGAATTACTTTACTTGTTCTAGTTATTCTCTTGTGATTGTTGCCACCTTTAAACTTCTGTTGATCGTGGAAGATTGAATCAATGAATTTTTTTTCTTAATTTTTGGGTGAATTCCTCAAAGAAAAAAAACATTTTACTTTTCAAAATTTTTTACAAGAGCACCCCTTTTTTGAAATAGTGCCCATTTTAAATTTCAAAACAGCTCTCTTTTTTTTATTATTAATGATCATTCTATTTGCCTCCTTCATCGTCGTCCTCTTCAGACCTTAGTAATCCATCACTCGTTTATCGTTTTTATGAAAACATAATAGTTTTCTATGATAATGCTTGTCTGAATTTGGTGGGAGGTGACCAGCCCTCGTACGAGGACTATAATGAGGGGGGTGACCCCATGTGTGGTGAAGGAAGATGATCAACCCTCATGCGGGAGCTACAAGTAATAATAGATTCGATGAAAGAAATAATAAAATGATCTTTTAGTTTGATCTCTCTACAGTAAATTTCATAAAGTATGGGTTTTTTTTTTTGAGAAATTATCATTAAATTTTTTCATGTATGTAGAAAGGGAAATGTTGTAGTTAATTGGTTTACCTCTTTTGCTAGTATCAACAAATTATCTCATTTTCTTACAGGAGTTTGACTTTTTGATTTATTGTATAGAAACGATATTTTATATTTTCGTTCTAATTTTTTATTTTGGGAAAAAAATTCTGCTATTTTTGATTGGCTCAAAATGTGTCACACGATGGTTTAGCTGACAAATAGAGTCTCGGTAATAGCAGCAAAGACGAGTGGAGCTCAAAGAAGGTGCATGGGATGACCTCCGATGACATCTCATCTATCCCTCCTCCCCTCCGATGACATCTCATCTATCCCTCCTCCCCTTCTATGATCGTTCGAGACTACTATTGCTTTCTATTTGCTTCCCAGCATTCAGGACCGATGCAATCAGGGATAGAGCCCTTCGTTTTGCCTCCACGGAAAAGGTTGACGAATGCCTCCACGGAAGTGCATCCACTAGAGGAGATTGATGAAGAGATGGAGGTGGAAGATGGCGTCGAGGAGAGTGTGGTGCGTGTGGGGCTGCATATTCCGATGTTGAGATTTGGGTATGCTACGACGTATATGTTAGGTGGTATCACTACATGTGTGTCGGAGTAAGCCCTTCCTAGGCTCGGTAATCTTTGTCTCGAGCCACCTGTATGTTGGGCTGATGGTTCATATTCAGTCTAAGGTGAGTTTTATCGGCCCATAGCTCACTCCCTCTTAATCTAACTCTAATTTATATTAGGAGGGGTGTGGTGGCTATAAAAAAACGTAGAAAAAGGCAGCAAATAGACAGTTTTTGGCAACCACGGGATTCCAAATATAAATTAGAGTGCTTTCATCTAATAGTACTTTCATCTTAGGTTAGATCAGATCTATAGTAGATGCTTACTGTGATTATTGGGGAGAATTAGGGAGGATTTAGATATTGTGCACAATGACGTGATCCTTGTATCCCAGTTATTCTTTTATGATTATTGCTAACTAGGAATAGCTTAATTCACCGAAAAATAACTTTTATTTATCATATACTAACACAATAGACACACGGTATACAAAAAGCCATATAAATTACATATAAATTTGATCTCTCTTGATAAAGGAAAATCGATAAAACTCCCATTTCTCAAACGACAATGAATGAAACTTAAGTTACTCCTTTTCCTAACTTAAGAACTGGAACTATACTTGGACTCTCATCTAACTCAAGCTCTTTTCTACCTGAATTCTTATCCTATACCTCATTCCTTCATTATGACTTGCTTCGATATCAAAGCCAGGGTCAACTCATTTGATGTGGAATCGAATTAGGCTCTCTTCTCTTCTCTTCTTGCTAACCCAAACTAACTCTATCTTACTGGCCTACCTCGACTCGCGTTCCATTCTTTAATTCCTACTTATGGACTACTTAGTTCAATTCTGACTTTAACTACTGAGTTGTGCTTAGTAGAGGTGCAGCGTATGGGTCCCCAAAGGAAACTGTATAAACCAACTACTAATAAGAATTTCACTCACTCTAAACTCAGGTACCTGTATTTAATATAACTCAATACAGGAGTAAGAATAAAGTCAGGGTACTCAAGAACAGGTTATGACCGAGCTACTACTACTGGATTGGCACCCGAAACTTCCCGCACTGGATTAATTGTCTCTCTCTAAGCCTCTACTCTTGTAACTATAGTGCATACTCTCTAACACAACTTCTTTTAGGCTAAAATGCACTAGAACACTACTTATGTCATTTGATGAGAAATCCAATTAAAAACATCTCAAGATTCGAAAGAATGCATTTTAAAGTAGATCGATCTTGCTCCCGTTAGTGCTTCCTTGCTAGTTGAACACAAGACAAGACTCCTAAAGGTAAGAAACGTAGAGTGCCAGCTGGACCATATCACTACTTGTCAACTTCAGACTAAACTAGGGATTCCACTCGCCAAGTCACTATTAGTGTCAAGTAAGTAGCAAATGCAGTTAAGTTAGTACGAGTGCCCAGTAGTACAAAAAAACTCATAACAAGTAAGAAAAAATATGTTAATTGCAGTTGTTACCAAGTCATGTCTTTGTGGCGACAGGCGATTCAACTCTTCAGCAGTCATAAACGGAATTTGAGGGTGGAATAGAACAATTGGTGGTAGGGGTGTAATAGAAGAAGTCATTACCAAACCCTAGGCTAGGGCTCCTTCTCTCAATTCTTACTTTACCAAAACACAGGGCAAAGTAACTACTAGACAAACAAACAAGCTCCTATTAGAGCAAGAAAGAAGAATTAATTGACTAGGATACAAGGATGACTGTACACAATATCTAAATCCTCCCTAATTCTTCCCAAGTAATTAGGGAGAATTACTTTACTTGTTCTAGTTATTCTCTTGTGATTGTTACAAGGGTTTTGGGCAAGAGATTAAGATTTATATATTCATTATTCTTATAGTGGATTATCTCTAGTGTACTTCATAGTTTTTACCCTTCACATTGAAGGGATTTTCTACGTATATCTTAGTGTTATATTTGATTATGATTTCATTTAATTCGGCTGTGTGTTATAACCTGCTAGTATTTGTTCATATACAAAAGTTATTTCTCTTTATATTATTCCGTTGCTACGAGTTCCGTGTATCCATTTGGAAACACAAGAGCACCGTCACATTAGCAATGTCCTATTTGCCCTTTTTGAAATCCTGTGATTATTAATTTCTTTTCATATGTTTAGGGAGAAGAATAAATGTACAATCCAATCATATCATCTTTGGATAAAAACTGACGTTTAGTTTTCCCTTCATAATTGAACACATCAGTTATGAAATACGCAAAAACCCATCATAATTGAACGTATCAGTCGTTTTACGTCTGCGATGTCGGTCGAGGACACGATCGTCATTCGATGAAGTCTCGAAGGACTCGGTCGTCACCAGACGATGATAAAACACGGCAAGGCGGGAGCGGCAAAACCAAACCGTCTCAGCCGATTCCTCCCCCGTCATTTCTATTTGATCTTCTTTGTTCTTCCTCCGCCCTCTTCTTCATCTTCTCTCCTCTCCATCATCAGAATTAGCCTGTCTTCCTCGAGGCCTGGAGACCGTACTCGTTTCGTTCATAGCAGAGCGAGCAATGGATTTGGGCAGGAGTGCGTCCACTTATCGTGAAGCCGAGGATCTCTTCAAAGACTTCAGAGGCAGAAGAGCCGGCATGATCAAGGCTCTTACAACTGGTCTTTCTTGCCTATCTATCTCTCTCTCTCTCTCTCTCTCTTTCTCTCTTTCGCTCTCGCACACACCGCACTCGATGTGATTTCTTGGAAGTTTCTACTCGTTTCCGGTTACCGTGGATTATGTTCTTGTTGGTGGTGTTGCAGATTTTACCAAGTTCTACCAGCAGTGCGATCCGGGTGAGTCGGACCTCCATTTCTTGATCTGCTTCTTTTCGCTTAGGCGTTCGACTATCTTTGTGCATCTTTCCTTTATTTATTTCATCTATTATTCCGTGGAGTTTAGGGTGATGGAAATGTCGTTGATGCCTCTAAATTTATCAGATAGTTGTTGATGCTATTGAGTCGCACTGGACAACTAAGTCAATTTTGCTTGTGGCGATGGCTGATTAACGTCCAATTTGTCATAATCACAGCAGTATGAAATCCACCATTGTTTGTCAATGGTTCCAACATGGATCAATGATTTGCATCTGACCCAATATCTTTCAGAAATGGATCTTGTGAAATGAATGATACATTAAAATAAATAACTTAGGGTTGGATCCTTTTGGATCCATACTTGAAACACCATAGATTTAACAAATCGATTCTGTTCATGTTCTCACTGTTAAAGACCAAAATATATGAATATAGTTGTTGATGCTTGCTTTGCTTGTGGTATAGCAAAGAATGAGTCAATTTTATAATTAAATTCTGACCAAAATGTTAATACTATTGCCATTATGAGATATGGAGTGTAGATTTGAGTATCGACCAAGTTCCCTTTTTTTTTTTTGATATGTTTGAAGTTTATTCTCAGTAGATTTGAGTGTAGATTTGTACTCGGTATCCAAAATTTCCTACTATGATATGTTTGAAGTTTATCCTCAGTATAAGCATTTGTAAATAGTATACTTTTTCTTCTTTTTAATTTTCTATTTGCAAAATTTTTTTATTTTGGGTCTTCTGCTACAACCTTGGAAGAGGCAAAATGATTAGCAAAATGAACCATGATGAACAAAGAATAAAATGATCATGTGCCTCTTCCATTGTGACTATGAAGCTTTGCGTTTGTATTCTTTATTTGAAGCCTAAAAAGTTGTTGTATTTCTTGCATTTAGAAACTGAAAAGAAATACATACCGAACTTGTTATGTCATTTAGAAAGAACATAGATTTCAGATTTGATTGGAGGAAGTTTCAAGCTTCTTATCTTGAGATTTGAATATGTAGAATCTGCAATTATAAGTTATATTGAGATGTGTTGGGACATTGCATTTCCTGTACCACAAGCAGTAGGGATTTCTTATAGGTCTTTGACAGTTATTTTCTGTAACTTATATGATTACCATGGTTGTAGAGGTCAGCATGTATTATTGTTTACCAAAGCACCAAAAGCGAAGTCAAGGCATATTCCCTTTGGTTATAATCAACTATTAACAATGGAGAGTATTACTGGTGAATCCTGAGAATAAGATTGTTTTGCAGAGAAAGACAACTTATATCTATATGCATTTGCTGATGAGACTTGGGAAGTAAGGGAACGTCCTGAGAAAGTTCTCACAGAATTTCCTGAACTGGTCATAGGAATTAACCTTGCTAGAGATGTGACGGAAGAAAAGCGGTGGCTCGCAGATGTTGCATGCCACAGTGATGCATGGTTGCTCTCTTTTTCCTTGTACTGGAGCCTGCGCTTCGGCTTCGACAAGGAAACTAGGTAATGTTAATTCGATTGGATCTATGAGCCATCTCTTTGTTGGTATATTCTAATATCGGTGCATGCTTTGATCGATATAATGACTCCCCAGAATGCGAAAAAAGTAATTTTTGTATGGTTCTATCAGAGCACTCTGTCTATTACGATAGATAGTCACTTGGTGCTTTTCTCACCCTTGAACTCAGGGATGCATATATGTTTCGGTGACATGTTTTGCCTCCGGATTTAAGCAGCTTATCTATGCCTGTGCTTTGCGTCAAGCATGTCATGTGTGATCCATGTCTCTGTCCATCCAAGCATGTATTAGCTTGTATAGATTTGGTTCCCTTTTCTCCAAAGAATCATTTTATTATTTACCTTGTGCATGAATGGCCTTTTTAGGAAGTTTATGTCCACTGTGTAAGAAAAACTTGCACGGAGCAATGAAGTCCAAGTTGTTTATATTCAATAACTGTTCCAAAACATCGACATGCTCTGTAGTTTCTATAATCACAAGGTGATGGCCTTTAAGAAGTGATTTTGTTATAATTAGAATAATGCAATGTGAGTTCCATTAGTAGTTTCTATGATCATGGGTCTGTTATAATTAAAATCAAATGCACTGAGTGCAGAGCTTTTGATGTTTGTTGCAGAGTAGAAAGATACTTGTATGCCAGACACCTTTCTGCCAAGTAACCCAAATCGTCAGTGGTTTTCTTTATATCGTGCAACACATGAGTTCGTGAAACTCTTTCAGTACCGAGAGATGTGTGGATGTCAGCAGAGAATGTTTTCTTATTCTAGCATTATGAACTGTAATTGCCTTCCCAGTGGTAATTTATTGTGTACTTGGTACAGGAGGCAGCTCTTCGTGATGATAAATACTCTTCCTACTATTAGCGAGGTTTTTCTTGGAGCTGCCAATAACGGAGAGAAAGAAACAATCCCTAGTAACAGCATCAAAGATGGGCCGAGTTCAGAGAAGGCGAGTAAGATTGGCCCTTTGACGACAACTCGTGATGTGTCCTTATTTCTCATCTATTCAGACTTGGCAGCATTCCAGACGGGGGCGTCAAATAAAGGACGACGAAGACGATGACGAGGACGAACACGAACACGAACACGAACACGAACACGAAGACGATGACGATGACGATGATGATGACGATGACGATGCCGAGGACGACGGCACATGTGGTGCATGTTCGAAGACGCATCGTCGGGGTGAGTTCTGGATATGCTGCGACGCGTGTAAGAAGTGGTACCATGCCGAGTGCGTCAGAATAACACCTTCCCAGGCTGAACAAATCAAGCAGTACAAGTGCCCAAGATGCTGCCGTAGCAAGACTCCAAGCGCCTGATCCTGTGTCTCGATTAGTTAGTAATCCTTGACCTGCTTGTATGGGGCTCCGGATCTATCTGAAGTTGTTCTTGGCCAACTCCTTTTATATGGGGGTGGAGTGTGCTCAATTTGCAGCACAAACAAGTGAACCTTGGGCTGCCGAGGTCGATGCGTTGGTTGAGGCTTCAGAGACACCGGAAAGACCCATTACCTCCTTGACCATGTTGGTCCGCTTCATGCTTTACATTCATTAGAAGCAGAACAAACTTTTGACTGTGCACAGCATGTCGGTCCTCTTCTGAAGTTGTTCTTACCTCTGCACTCTTCTTGTTGTGTGTGTGCGACTTTTTACCGTGCGGTACCGTGTCAGAAGCCTTGCTTGGCATTCTCACCGCTTCCGCCTCTCGCTACGTCGACTACAAGCGCGAGTTCACCATCTCACCAACATGGTCGCCCAAAGATCTCACCTTTTCTTCCCACACCTCTCTATTTCAACGTCGTCTGATGTTAAAATTGGAATCTTGCAGGCGGTAAGGAGCGATCGCGGCACAAGAATCGACCGACGGCTTTCCACCGGTTGGGCTGCTCAAAGGATCCGTCTCAAACTCTGTTCCTTCGATGCCCAAATTGCGTTTATGCTGGACGATCCAATCCATACGTGACATGTGGGGGCCACGATTCTGGAGCAAGTCACCCGATAAATATTTTGTGTCTGGGCGACCCTGAAATCAAAACGGCTCGGCGCGGGAGAGGCGAACCAATTCCTCCCTCTTCGTCTTCTCCTCCCCCGTCATCGAAACCTACCGCAGTCCCTAGTCTTCCCTCTCAGAAATTAACCCTCCTTCTTCTTTCCTACGTCGAATTACCCACTCGAATCTGCCTTCGTTTAAAGCAGTGCGCGCCAATGGACCGGAAAGGGAAAGGGCAACCTATCACTTCTTGGACGATCCATATGATCTTCCGGGACTTCCTAGGCAAAAGAGCCGGCTTGATCAAGGCTCTCACTACTGGTCCTTCTTTTCCTCTCCGTTTTTCTTGGAAGTTTTAGCTGGCCTCCTTGTTCTTGATCCGTTTTGCCTGTTCTTGCTGCTTTACTGTTACCGCGTGATTTCTTCTTGGTGGTGGTGCTGCAGATTATGAAAAGTTCCGTCAGCAGTGCGATCCGCGTGAGTCAGCCCTCCATCTCTTTCTCTGCTTCTCTTTGCTTAGGTTTTTGCGTCTCTTGCACATATCCCTTGTCTTGTCTTTCATTGGTTCTTGTAGTTTTGGCTGTTGACCGATAATTTTAGCTTCTTTCCATCGGATTTGAGTTTGCAAATTATATTGAAATTTGTTGGAACATTGGATTGTCTGTTGATTCCCGGGAATGTGATCGTTTTGCAGAAAAACCCTACATGTGTCTTTATGGGTGTCCTGATGAGACGTGGGAACTAAAGGAACCTCCTGATGTTCCCCACGAACTCCCTGAACCAAACATAGGAATTAACTTCGCCAGAGACGGGATGCCAGAAAAGGAGTGGCTTGGTCGTATTGCAATCCACAGCGATGCATGGCTTTATTCTTATGCCTTGTATATTGCCATACGCGCTGGCCTTGATGCCGAGACCAGGTAAGGTCTATTTAGTTTCATCATCTACTCTCAAATATTTGTGCGTGATTTGATCTGATCCATCATAAGATGATTTCCCAGATCGGCCAAGTACTAGCAGATCTCTTTCGTTCTCTTCTATCACAGAAATTTACCTATTATGATCATCGTTTAGATGCTTTTTGGTAACATAAGTTTTGTTATCATATGCTTATGCCATTTTAACTTTTAATCAGTGTTTCTGTCGTAGTTAAAAACTGTTCCTTCTCTAGCCAGTGGTCATAAAATGTTTTACTGTTTTGTCAATTAGTAAATAAATGTAGACTTCTTTTTTGTTATCTTGAGATGAAACCATGTAGAATGACATTTCAATTTTCAACTCCATTCAATGACATAATAATGTATCAGATCATCATCATCTTTGGACCTGATTAAGATTTTAAGTGCATGTCGAAGGCCTTGTTTTCACATGCCATCAAGCAAGTCAGAAGATTTCAGCCATGATTTTATTATTTCTTTTTGAATTTCTGATATTCATTATTTCCTAAAATTCTTTGAATCGAAATGTGATGCTGAACTTATTGATGAAATCCTAACATGTAATTGAACCCATTTCCCTGTTTCATGCCGAAACAAAATATTACATATTGACAAAATCCTCACTTATTGCTTTAATTTGTAGTGTATATCTATCTACTCATGCATTATAAACTACAGCTTTGTTCCTAATGGAGCTTTATCGATACAGGATGCGGCTTTTCGATATGATAAATTTTAATCCTACTATATACGAGATTGTACGTGGAACTGTCAACACCAAACGCGCAAAAGAAAAGCCCCCTGGCACCAGCTCCAAGAAGGTGAGTTCGTTTATCGCCATCTTTCTGGCTTCATGCGTGCCTACCTCCAGTAACAGAGAACGATGCTGAACAGGTCTATGACGATACAAATATTATGTGTGGTGTCTGCGGGATCAGGTTTTCCGACGGTGATCACTGGGTATTTTGCGGCATGTGTATTACGTGGTATCATGGTAGGTGTGTCGCTGTGACACCTGAGCAGTTGAAGTCTATCAAACAGTACAGGTGCCCGAGTTGTTGCTCTTACGAGGGAGCGACGACCTGAAACGTCATGGGGTTGTGTCATAGATTCAGCTCCAGCAACGATCCATTCATCACTCATCAGTCTCTCTTCGAATTACATCTCTCTCCCATGAGAGTAACTTTTTGATCTGCCAATGTTTTTTCACGTCAGATAAGCCATTGAACTTTTTTGTTCCCCTTTTGTGGAGATGGCCTGCCCCATTGTTGTGACCTAAGCTTTCTAGTGTGACGGATACATGCGAAGTCGTTCAGACTCCCCTCGAGACTCTACACACTTCGCTTCCTTTCATCCCGCACCCCAGCGCCGCAAGCCTGGCCTTCTCCTTTTCCACCTCCGCCGCCGCCGTCGCCGTAGTGGCAGTGGCTTGCTGCATCCCCACCCTCCCCGACAACGAGCCATGGCGCAGTGCGGAGGGATGGTGGGGCCCATATTATGGCGGACGTCACCCGAAAACCTTTCCTGGGCGACGCGACCCGGCAACCAAGTCAGGGTCTGTGCAGGGCACAACCGTCATTTAACCAAATGTAGACGTCACGGTTGCCGACCGGTGACGTAACCAAAACACCCTGAAATCAAACACGGGTCGGGGCGCGGGAGCAGCGAACCAAATCCAATCTCATATCGTTCCCCCTCCATTCCATCTTCTCCTTCTCTTCCTCTCATCGGACTCTATCCTAACCCAGAACCGTCCTTCCTCGTTTGGACGCCGAATTCCCCACTCGAATCGGCCACTGGGAACTTCGACTTTTCTCCCCATAGTTTAAAGCGGCGCGCGCAATGGATGAGGAAAAGATAGATTACTATCTTTGGACAGTCGATCAAATCTTCCGAGACTTCCTTGGCAGAAGAGCCGGCTTGATCAAGGCTCTCACCACTGGTCCTCTTTTCCCCTCTGTTTTCTTGGCACTTTTACCTGGTGTCGTTGGTCTCCACCCGTTTTCCCTGTTCTTGCTGGTTTTCTGTTACCCTGTGTTTTGTTCTTGATGGTGGTGTTGCAGATTTTAACAAGTTCTACACGAAGTGCGATCCGGGTGAGTCTGCTCTCCTTTCCTTTGTCTGCCTCCCTTTTCTTAGTGCTTTTCTTTTTCTTTAGCATATCCCATTAATTCTTGGAGTTTTGGCTGCTGATCGATGTTCGTGATGTCCCCCAGTTTCTGCCCATCTTTTGGAATCCCAAACTTATGTCCTTTTGGATTTGGGTTATAGAATTACGTCCTGTAGTTTATAGAATTAGGGTTTGGGATTCACACCTAAAACACAAAATCCATGTGATCCGAACACCAACCTATACCCTGTATTTGTGCATTGTTTAGAAGTAAATATTTAGCCTTTTGATTTGATTTATGGAACTTTTAGCTTCTTTCCATGGGAGTTGAGTCTGTAAGCTTTGCAGTTACGAAGATTGTATCAAAATCCGTTGGAACATAGAGTTATTTTCCTGCGACTTATATGATTACCAGCTTGTAGTTCTTGTTTGCCCGTATCAACAACTAAGTCTAGTCATATGACCTCTAAATAAAATCGTGGATTATTTATCATGGAGATTACTGAATATAATTGATTCCTTGGAATATGATTGTTTTGCAGAAAAACCCAAGATGTGTCTTTACGGGCGTCCTAATGAGACTTGGAAAGTAAAGGAACGTCCTCTTCTTTTCAGCGAACTTCCCGAACCACACTCGGGAATTAACTGCATTAGAGATGGGATGCTAGAAAAGGACTGGCTTGCCCATGTTGCAATCCACAGTGATGCATGGATAATTTCTCTTGCCTTCTATATTGCTGCTCGTGCTGGGTGTGATCATGACGCCAGGTAATGTCTGTTTGATTTCGAGCACTAGCAGATCTTTATGTTGCTTATGAATTGATCCATAAGATGTTTTCGAAGATTGGAGAGAAGTACCAGCAGATCTTTTTTTCATTCTGTTCCATCACAGCATTATATCTGTTATGATCATCATTTATGTTCCTTCCTCACCCTCGAATTCAGGGTGCACAAATTTCTCATTTCTTGATTAAAATACCAGTGAACTTGACCATGTGGCTGGGGGCTATGGTTGCTATGCTTGATCATGTCATATGCATAAGATTTACTTGCGTGGAGCAATGAAGAAAGACATGTTCTAAAGATCAACGTACTTGTGGTGCACTTTAAAGCACAGCAAATAAACTATTTGACTTTTTGTTAAACGTATCATATTTTAATGCTTCATATTGCACATTTACATCTTGAAATATGAGTTCTTTTAGTATTTTCTATCATCATTAGTTTGTGTCATTTTTAGTTTTTTTTTCTTTTTTTTGTTTCCGTTGGTCTATAAATAATTACTATCTTGGTAATAATTAATGAGAAATAATTATTTTGTTGTACGATGAGATGTAACCATATAGAGGTAGAATGATATTACAAATTCTGACTCCACTCAGTGACATGTTGGATCGGATTATCATATTTCTTATGGTGGGAACTGGGAACCTTGGACCTGATTAAAGATAAAAGTCTATGTCCAAGCCCTTGTTTGACATGCCATTAAATATGTCAGGTGATTTCATTCATGGTTTTATTGTTTTTTGACAAATTTCTATCCTTTACAGATTATTTATCAATTCCGAAAAAAATACGTTAAATGAAAATGAAAGGCTGAACTCATAGACGACCATACTCTGTATTGGTTGTTTACACATCGTACGTATGCTTCGTGAATCATGAACTGTGCATATAACTGCTTTGTAATGTATATCACCTTCGAATCTCTGTTAATTTGGAGTTGGCACCAAAATGTCTATCATTTACTCATGCATTATCGACTTCGGTGCTTTCCTGACGGAGGTTTATGGTTTAACTGATACAGGCAGCAGCTTTTCAGTATGATAAATAGTAATCCTACTTTATATGAGATTGTATCTGGAACTGTGAAAATGCCGGCGAAGGAAGAGACCTCCAATGCGAGCAGGAAGGATAAATCGAGGTCTAAAAAGGTGAGTACGATTACCAATAGCTAGCAACATCCCATGTATCCTTCTTCCTCAACCATCGTGCGATGTTACTCTTTCGTGCGTTATGCTTCCCAGCGTTCGAGAGTACGAGTTTTGGGGTGGCCTCTGCCTTCAATAGAAGAGGAAGCGGACGTCAAGGACGAAGCTGAACAGATGGCCGCGGCAGCTAACCATAGTAGCATCACATGTGGCGCATGTGGAAGATGGTTTTCCGATGATACCGAGTACTGGATATTATGCGACGTGTGTGGGATATGGTATCATGGAAACTGTGTCAGAGTGACACCTGAGCGTTATAAACAACTCAAGCGCTACAGGTGCCCAGGATGCTATCGTCACAAGAGAGAGAGGACCTGAAACCTCCTCCGTTGTGACGGTGGGTAGATTCAGCTTCAGAAACACAAGAAAGAACCATTCATCGGTCAGCAGTATCTCTTCGATCATCAGTCAAATCACCATTCTATTCCGTGGCCACTCTTAGGGGTTCCTGAATCCTGATGCTTGCTATTAGCCATTTGCCCACTCCTTGCTTCTATTACCACAGTCGAGTCGATGGCTCCAGTGCTCTTGAAATGGGCGCTCTTCACCCCTCTTAACTTTGCTCGCCTCTTCCCATCATCCAACTCGTGCGCCTCAAGTGTTCTTGTAGTTGATGCGATTTAGGAGTCTGACACGATTTGATCTGGTCTCAAACCTGTAAGCTCATTTAGGAGGCTCACGAGGGGTAATGTGAGGAGATCGAGGTAGGAAGTCGGTCCAGTTATAGATCTTGAGATATTGCTTGTTCGTCGAAAGTGGGTTTTGGAGCTATCCTAAGATATGTCTTAGCATCATCGAGGTCCTTGCATAAACGATCAACATCGGAGGATGTTTTCAACCCGACTCATTCGATGGTAAAATTAGTTGATAGGTGGGAGATAGTAGATGTACTTGTCCCTTTAGGTTTTGAGATTGATTTTTATACTTAAGTGATCGATGGGGGTGCGGTTGATGGTTAGTCTAGGAGCCTCTTATGTTGTCCAAGGGCCCATTTATGTCGAGGGTTGGTGAAAATATTTCTTTGAGGGCAACGTCATAGAATGATGGCTTCGAGAGCGTTGTTTGTCAAGATTGGAGCCTATGTGGGATAAGCAGGGGATGACCTTCTGTACCAAGCATTCAAATAGGGGAACTGGGCCATGTTGTGTGGGATTAATGCCCTATAGGCATGCGAGCCTTCTCACAATCATGATTGGTGGGGGTGTCATGTTGCTTGCGAAAAGGGAAAACGAAGGGATGAGCCTCGTCGTCGGGGGTTAATGTACTCTATGACTAGCTTGAGCGGCCTTCCTAGATATCGAGGTAGGCAGGGGCCAAAGGATTGCGCTTCACGTATGTCTAGCCCCCAAGTGGCAGCTCATAGTTGGGTGAGTCAGCAAGATGATGCTTATGCTATTACTTTCTCTATCATTTGCGCCGCCCTAGCCCCCCCTCGCCGCCCCCCCCCCCCCGGAAGGTGTGTTTTGGGGCTCTAGAAAGAGGGTTCGAGGCATGATATTTGGTCATTTCCATTTTTATCAGGGTTGAGTTTCATGATTTTTTGTATTTTAGGAACACGTCGCTTAGCATGCCTAGATGATAAGTCGGGGGTCAAGTTTCATGATTTTTGCATTTTGAGCGTGCCTTGTTTGGCATGCCTAGATGATAAGTCGGGGGTCAAGTTTCATGATTTTTGCATTTTGAGCTTGCCTTGTTTGGCATGCCTAGATGTTGAGTTAGTGGTCGGGTTTTGTGAACTACCTACATTTGGAAATACTATAGACAATGGCAGCACGAGTCAGGTTTCCTGATTTATTTATCTAGGTGCATTGTCATAGACTTAGTTGAAATTTCCTGATCTATTTATCATTTGCGCCGCCCTAGCCCCCCCTCGCCCCCCCCCCCGGAAGGTGTGTTTTGGGGCTCTAGAAAGAGGGTTCGAGGCATGACATTTGGTCATTTCCATTTTTATCAGGGTTGAGTTTCATGATTTTTTTTATTTTTCGGTCTTTAATGGACCATTTTACCCTTTGTTGTGCCACTGTTCAGAGCTTGTAAAGTCTGTTTGTAATTTGCATTGTCTATGAAGTGTTTTCGGAGATGTTTGCTTGTGGATCTCGATTGAGACGTTCTCTCTAACCCATTAAAATAGAAAGAGGGTTCGAGGCATGACACAACCTTTATTTACAAGCCTAAAGAGGCCACCAACCCAACTAAAATGGGACTATTAAGCCTTCGGCCGCCCCTCTACATGTTGTACGAGGCATGAACATGCCAAAAGACACGGACATATATATGTATTACATCAAACATCCTATTTCGAAGTTTGTCCGTGACATTCTCCCCCACTTATTCCTTCGACGTCCTCGTTGAAGCCTTTGTGAACACTGTAACTCCTCGCCTTTGCTGAGTCTTCAATCTTCCGCTCCAGCTACAATGCGCCTCTTGGCTCCTAGCTGCTCTCCGTTGCTGTTTTTGAGTAGTCGAACCTTTGATCCGCCATGCTGCTTCAACTCACCAATGACTCTGACTCTGATGTGGGGTTGGCTGAGTTGTGTTGATCCTTGTTGATTCCTATGGATCCCCCAGATGAAGGAAAAGACCATCCTTACTGCACTAGTCTCTCAAATTCCTCATGCTGCTTGAACTGGGTGGATGCTTATTGGAGCTTTAACGAGCATCGTCTCGCAAACTTCTGAAGTTTTGGGTCCTTCCTCCATAAAATTTGCTCATTGACTCTTCTTTCACTTAGTTATCACATCCAAGTAGGTTCGCATCACTTCCGCTTTCGGTTGGCATTTCGTTAGGAAATGAAGCGGACAATCTACTCTCAGTAGCACTGATCACCGTTGGTGAGGATTTGACAATTATTATCTTTCATTATCTTCGAAGGGTCTTTGAACTTGTGCAGAGCTCCTCGGCCGGATAGCTAAGAGAATTGGGGTACTCGGTTTCGCCCATTCTCTTAAGGGTTGAGAAGGCAAAAGTTACTTGACTTCGCCCGCCTCCTCGAGGTTGTACTCCATGCATCGAGCTGGTTACTGGCCTTCACCTGCTCTTTGCTCACACTTCTGAAGCACTTGAAGTATCGATCCGATCGACAACCATGGAAGACCCAGCCCCCATATGCTGATGACCAAGGTTTTCATACGATGCACGCACGAAAGACCCGCCTCTGCGGTACCATGGCCTTCACTCCTTGAATCCATAGCCCTTCTTGCCGTCGTGTTGTTCACCGAAGTGAAGCTTCCAGTAGCTCCCGATCATACCTCCATATGATCTAGTCCCTCCCGGGACTATGTCGTGTGTATCGCATTGCCATGAACTGTTCCACCATGATCTGCTGCACCATGTCGCCTCCTGGTGACATCTCCATTGCATTCTGATCCTTGTGGAATAAACTCGAATTGTGAACCCTCAATGTGTGGCCTCTGCCAATACATCACAGGGTCTCCTCCACCTTCGATTTTGTTCGCTCCTTTGGCAATCGACCTTCATCCACCCACTCTTGGGTCACACCTAGATGAAGCACCGCTCTAGGACAGTCCATCGCCTAGTAGCTCCCGAAGTCCATTGACTTCACTGTAATTTGTGCACTATTGTCTGGATCCTGGGCCTCTGCCCCTACCAGCACAATCTAGTCTACGCACCGCTTCCTTCACGACAACTTGAATGGCAACACTGTGGTATATTCTTCAAGAGTACCCGCCTCTGCGTCCTCTTGCCCCGTGCTAAGGCCTTCTGAACTCAACTTCACCTCCGCAAATTGAGTCACCTTAGTTCCTCCATCAAATGCTCCTCCGAGATAAGGTGCATGTGCCTAGAAGCTCCCTTCGTCTTTGGCATCATGCAAGATGAGTCTGCTCCGTCAGAATGAAGGACCCATGGAACAACATGATTCTACTCTTGCCTCTGTAAGAGTTCATGTCCTTGACCTCTGTCTAAAGAAAGCATTGTGTCTCCGCTCCATGTTCCAACTTCTATGCTGGCTCCTTTCATACGGCTTGGGTACTTCGTCAAGTTACACCCAAGTTGCTCCGCTCCTCGTTTTTGCATTGAGTTGATGGTGGCCCTCGTGTCCACCATTCCACGGGTCAGCCCTCTCTTGAGTCCGATCTCTATATCGACTCCAAGTGTGCCTTCATTTAAGTTGCTTTGGGTCGCTCCCCCACTTGATCTCGCAATGCATCCACCAATGCATTCTCTCGAGCGAGATCATGCGACAACTCCTCGCCGCTTGCTCAGACCATTGAGCTTCGTGGAGTTGTTGTTTGTCGAGGCACTCCTCTTCAACATGTGAGGTCCATCTCACATGATTCCCCCTTTGGAGAGCCGGGACTTATCCCACCTGGATAACTGTCCCATTGGAGCAACATCTCTCTTCGTTTCGGAGACCACCATCCCCTTGGACTACTTCGATCTGCTGAATAAACTGTGCATTGTTCTGCCTCCCGCAAACGCACTTGCTAGATTGCGACTCCACGTCAATACAGCCCCCGCTACACCACTCAAGGCCTAGCAACATGCTGAACTCGTTGCACACTTCAACCTCCTACGGACGTATCCTTCCCATGCCGAAGAGAAAGTTTCAATGCTCCGTGGCGCCGAGTTTCAGTTGCCTTGGGATGGCCATGAACATTCCATCGTCCGCATACAAGCCCATGCATGAGTACCAAATTCTTCGACTTAGCAATTTCCCTCACCTCTGTGAGCTTTGCATAACTCTTTTAGTCATTGAGCAACTCATTCCACCTTGGATGGTCTCATCCTTTACCAAGCTCCTAGCTTGCCTTGAGCACCATCAAGTATGGTTGTCAACGTTGAGCTGTAGCTCAAACTCAGCTATCCCAACCTTTGTGCGCTCCGCATTCTTCCAAACTTGTCTGTTCTCGTGGTGCCTCTTGCGCGAAGGGTTGGCCATTCCTCTGAATGCCAATGTCGGATGCCCGCTCCTCCGAGCGACTCCTTTTCCCTACATCTCCATGCCCGTTTTCCCCCAAACGGTCACGCGTGTGCTGACTGCCCTCAACGCAGCCCCGCTAGGTCCCCCACGTTTGCATGCTAAGTGTTTCTATGAGTGCTTGTCCCGCTCTGATACCATCTGTCATGGACTTAGCTGGTTTTGCCTAAGTCGTGCGGCACCCTTGTGTATCCGTCCGCAAAGGTCAGCCTCCCCGAAGCCTCCCATTGTCCCTTAGGACCAACAAAAGAGAGAACGGGTTAGAGAGAATGCCTCAATCGGGATCCACAAGCAAACATCTCCGAAAACACTTTATAGACAATGCAAATTACAAACAGACTTTACAAGCTCTGAACAGTGGCACAACAAAGGGTAAAATGGTCCATTATAGACCGAAAATCTCTCGCACGTGTCCACATGACACAACCTTTATTTACAAGCCTAAAGAGGCCACCAACCCAACTAAAACAGGACTATTAAGCCTTCGGTCGCCCCTCTACATGCTGTACAAGGTATGAACATGCCAAAAGACATGGACATACATAAGCATTACATCAAACATTCTGTTTCGAAGTTTGTCCGTGATAGAACGATCGTTGTGCACCCGCAATAACTCCGTTCAACGAACCGTTCGTCGCTCTCATCTACATGTACAGTTACTTGGCAGCCTGTTTTGCCTTGGTTTTGAGTCATTTTGCTTATAAAAATGTAAGTTCGAACAAACTGTAGCGTTACAAAGCGATCGCTCACCGAACCGAGTAAAACAACCCCAAAACAACCCAAAACAGCTCTGTTTTCGTGTGCCGCGGGCTGATTTCTGGAATCTACCTCCGCTCACCAAAACATCAGCCATCTCAGGCCCTTGGAACCCCCCAGGTGGCATAGGGCTGGATGGGGCTTCGGTATAGTACCGGGCGTTGAACACTCATTCGTAAGTTCGCACGTTGCCTTGACGGGAACTTGTTGTCGCGCCTAGGACTCGGTGAGTTGCTGTTTGTGGGCTTGTAGATGTTCGTTCAACCTTCTAAAGCTCTTTTTTTCCCCCTCTCCCTCTTTTTTCTTGTGCACGCAAGGTGCTCGCTGAATTGCTTGTAAAGCTTCCCCTCTTTTCGCGAGACGTCGGGACTTGTCCGTCGCTTGTTCTTTTGAACTAATCAACTTTCTCTTTTACAGGTCCTTCGGGACCTGCGAGAGGTTACAAGTGGGCTGATCTTTGTGGAGCAATATCGCAAGGGCGAAGTGCGACTTAGGCAATGCAAGCTAAGTTCGCGTCATGGTCGCAAGGGTGCCTCACGCCTTATGCAATTCCAACTAAGGTCGTGATATTATGGTATCAGAGCGGGCAAGCACTTCGAGCGAGCAGCGAAGTAACTTCGCAACTTCGCCATGGCAAAGCATCGTGGCGAATCCAGCAAGACGAGGCAAGCCGGACCCTTACCCCAAGCAGCCGCAAGTGGGCTGTATGTGCACACTCGCTCTCATGTTATTGGAGCTGCTCAAGTGGAGCGCGGCAGCGAACATGATGAGCGAGAAGTTGGCTACTCTCCGCGAGCGGAGGAGGCGCAATCTAGAGCGCCAACTAGGAAAAAGAGTCACAAGGAGAGACTCACAATGGCGGAAACCCGCCTGGATGTTCTTGAAGTGAGCGTGGAGGAACTCTACCATGGCCAATAAAGGCTTGTTGGGATAGAGAGCTCGCAAGAGGAAGCAGAGTCCAGGATCGACAAGGTCGAGGCCCTAGTCGATCGTTTGTCTGATGACACTAAAGACTCCGTGCAACACTTACAGGATGTTGTGGCGGAACTCATTTCAAAGGTGGCCATGCTCATAAGAGCACTAAATGCAGGAGGAAGCAACACCCGCGTTACACCACCACGAAACTTGAGGGCACCTGAGCCTCATGGTTATGGAGGGGCCAGAGATGCCAAAGAGCTCGAGAATTTTCTGTTCAACATGGAACAATACTTTCGAGCTATAAGGCCCGATTCTGAAGATACCAAAGTTTCTATAGCAACAATGTATCTGAACGGAGATGCAAAACTTTGGTGGCGAACCCGTTAGGAGGAGATCCAACAAGGTCGGTGTCGGGTTGACATATGGGAAGACTTGAAGCGGGAGTTGAGAACTCAATTCCTACCTGAGAACACATAGTTCATCGCAAGAAGGAAGTTGAGACAACTCCGCCATAGTTCCACCATTCGAGACTATGTGAAATGATTTTTTGCACTAATGCTGGACATACAGGACATGTTCGAGAAGGACAAGTTGTTCAGCTTCCTCGATGGTTTGAAGCCATGGGCTCAACAGGAACTAAATCGAAGGAATGTCACCGATGTGGTCGGGGCAATTGCTGCTGCAGAAAGGCTCACCGACTTTGTTCCCTCCGAAGACCTAGGGAGAAGGAAATAATCTTCAAGCAATCGCCCTCCAAAACATTCTCGAGGGAAGGAGCTCGGGGGTGAACAAAAGAAGAAGAGTTCCCACAAAGGGCCAAGCCCGAAAGGCAAGGCCCCGAAACCTGGTGGATGCTTCTTGTGTGGAGGGCCACACATGGTGAGAGAGTGCCCACAAAAACAGGCACTCAATGCACTAACAGCTTCCATCCACCCTCCCAAATCGGACAAGGGCAAGGCTGTCGCCCTTAGTTCGAGTAGTTCTGAAGCCAGTAGTGACGATGAGGAGTTGCAAGGACCCCGGATGGGAGCCATGCGTTTGTTGAACGCCATGCGGGGTCAAGTGGGGGAGAACCCGAAGACAAGGCAATAAAAAGCAGGAAGTGGCGAGCTAATGTATGTTGACATCAAGCTCAATGGCCAAACACCTTGTGCTATGGTGGACACGGGTGCTACCCACAACTTTATAGCCGATCGAGAAGCAAAATGACTTGGGTTGATCTTGGAGAAGAGCCCAAGTCGAATGAAGGCAGTGAACTCAGAGGCCAGGCGAATCTCCGGGTTGGCGAAGGGAGTCCCCATCAAAATCGGGACATAGAGCGGGAACACCAACATGATGGCAGTGCCATTGGATGACTTCCAAGTGATTCTTGGAATGGAGTTTATGCACATGGCAAAGTTGGTGCCAATGCCGTTCTTGAACTTCCTATGTCTGATGGGAGGCGACGATCCCTGCGTGGTTCCTGTCTCTCGAAGAGGAACCAAGGAACCGCAACATATATCGGCGTTGCAACTAAAGAAAGGGGTGCAAAAAGGTAAATTAACCTTCATGGTTGCGATGAAGCTAGAGCCACTAGACGAGAAGGCCATTTAAGAACCTACTGTGGTGGCAAACGTCCTGAAAGAGTTCAATGACGTTATGCCACCCGAGTTGCCGAAGACTCTTCCACCACGCAGGGGCGTGGATCACAACATCGAGCTAGAGCTAGGAGTGAAGCCTCTAGCGAGACCACCCTACCGCATGCCCCCGCCAGAGTTGGCAGAACTCAGGAAGCAGTTAGGTGAATTGCTAAGCGGTGGTCTCGTCCGCAGCTCTAAAGCACCTTTCAGAGCTCCAGTTCTCTTCCAGAAGAAACAAGATGGGAGCCTCCGATTATGCGTCGACTACCGAGCCCTCAACAAAGTGACAATGAAAAACAAGTATCCCATCCCGCTCATTGCGGACTTGTTCGACCAATTGGGCAAAGGCAAGTATTTCTCAAAACTTGACCTTCGGTCGGGGTATTTGCAGGTGCGCATTACTGAAGGCGACGAAGCGAAGACTACCTATGTGACTAGGTATGGAGCTTTTGAGTTCTTGGTGATGCCTTTTGGCTTAACCAATGCTCCGGCCACGTTCTGCACTCTCATGAACCAGCTATTCAAGGAGTATTTGGATAAGTTCGTAGTCGTCTACTTGGACGATATCGTCGTCTACAATCAAACGCTCGAGGAGCACGTCAAACACCTTCGGACAATTTTCAAGGTTCTCAAAGAGAACACTTTGTTCATGAAAAGGGAGAAATGCTACTTTGCTCAAACTGAGATCTTATTCTTGGGATATCGAATCGGTGATGGCTCCATTCAGATGGATAAGTCGAAGGTGCAAGCGGTTGCGGAATGGCGAACTCCAAAGAAGGTGCTAGAGTTGAGATCCTTCCTTGGTTTCGTCAACTATTATCGATGCTTCATAGCGGGATATTCAAAGCGTGTAACCCCACTGACGGAGTTGCTGAAGAAGGAGCAGCCTTGGAAGTGGTCTGACAAATGTGAAATAACATTCCAAGATCTGAAGGTTGCTGTTATGGAAGAACCATTGCTCAAATTGCCAGACTATGGGGAGCCTTTTTAAGTCCATACAAATGCTTCAGACTTCGCTATTAGGGGAATACTCATGCAGGAGGGTCATCCGGTAGCCTACGAGAGCCGCAAACTCAACGAGACTAAGCGGCGGTATCTAGTGCATGAGAAGGAGATGACAGCGGTGATCCACTATCTACGAGTTTAGCGACACTACCTCCTCGAATCGCGATTTGTACTGAGGACGGACAACATCGCTCTGAGCTATTTCCAAACTCAGAAGAAGCTCTCCCCAAAGCAGGCGCGTTGGCAGGACTTCCTGGCTGAATTTGATATGGCAATGGAGTATAAGCCTGGGAAGGCAAATGTCGTGGCCGATGCATTGAGTCGGAAAGTGGAGCGTGTGAATGCCGCACAATTGGAGGGCGGAGGCCAAGCAAGTCAGGTGCACTCCAACTTCCTTTCCAGGATCAGGGATGGACTGTATAGTGACCCCAAGCAGTTATCCTGATGCAGCTCATCAAAGAAGGTAAGACACGACGATTTTGGGTCCAGGAGGGACTCATTTACACAAAAGGGAATAGAGTTTATGTTCCCCGAGTGGAAAATTTGAGGTGTGAACTCTTAAAAGAGTGTCATGATTCCCTTTGGGTTGGACACCCAGGCATTCACAGAACGTTGGCTCTCGTGGAGAGGGCCTTCTACTGGCCGAAGATGGGGACTGATGTGGAGGAATATGTTCAAACATGTCTTACTTGCCAACAAGACAAGATTGAGCAGCGGAAGCCGATGGGACTATTAGAGCCGTTGCCCATACCAGAAAGGCCGTGGGAGAGCATTTCCTTGGATTTCATATCAAGCTTGCCACTTGTAGGGAGACTCGGATCGATACTCGTGGTGGTCGATCGGTTTTCAAAGTATGCAACTTTCATTGTTGCTCCCCTACACTATTCAGTATAGGAGGCGACCAAGCTGATGATGAAGGATGTGGTGAAGTATTGGGGAGTCCCGCACAATATCATTAGTGATCGAGACGCTCGGTTCCTGGGACGATTCTGGACCGAGCTATTCAAATTGTTGGAGTCAAAGTTATACTTCTCTACAAGCCTCCACCCCCAGACGGATAGCTAGACTGAAAGGATAAACTTGCTCTTGGAGCAATATCTTCGGCACTACGTGAGTGCCAACCAACGAGATTGGGTGAAGTTGTTGGACATTGCCCAATTCTCCTACAACTTGCAGCGGAGCTCTGCATCCAACAAGAGCCCCTTCGAGATCATTACCGGACAACAACCGTCGACTCCGTACACCATGGCCATTGGGTATACTGGGAGTAGTCCATCAGCCTACCATTTCGCAAAGGAGTGGCATCGAAATACAGATATTGTGCGGGCTTACTTGGAGAAGGCGACAAAAAGGATGAAGAAGTGGGCAGACTTGGGAAGGCGACCGCAAGAGTTCAAAGTTGGCGATTTGGTGTTGGTAAAGCTCCAACCAGCATCACTCCAATTCTTTAGGAACAAATTCCACAAAGGATTGGTGCGCAAGTATGAAGGGTCCTTCCTAATTATCAGCAGGGTAGGCAACGTCTCTTACAAGTTACAACTGCTAGCGTGGCTCAAAATTCACAACGTTCTTCACGCCAGCAACCTAAAAGCCTACCACTCTGATCCACAAGATGCTTCCCGAAGTGTTCCAACTCGGCTACCTCCCATCATAGCCTCCTACGAGAAGCGAGTTGAAACCATTCTGGCGGACCGCAAGATAAAGCTACCCAACGGAGTTGAGCAGATATAGTACTTGGTGAAGTGGCGAAAGCTTCCCCGAACTAAAGCCAGTTGGGAGCCTGAAGATACCCTACGACATGAAGAAGAGATCATCAACAACTACCAACAAGCGTCGACGAGGGCATCGATAGTTTAAGTGGGGGGAGAATATCGCGAACGGTCGTCGCGCACCCGCAACAACTCCATTCAACGAACCGTTCGTCGTTCTCATCTATATGTACAGTTACTTGGCAGTCTATTTTGCCTTGGTTTTGAATCATTTTTCTTGTAAAAATATAAGTTTGAACAAGCTGTAGCGTTATAAAGCGACCGCTCACCGAACCGAGCAAAACAGCCCCAAAACAGCCCAAAACAGCTCCGTTTTCATGTGTTGCGGGCTGATTTCTGGAATCTGCCTCCGCTCACTAAAACGTCAGCCATCTTAGCCCCTTGGAACCCCCCGGGTGGCACAAGGATGGATGAGGCTTCAGTATAGTATCGAGCGTTGAACACTCATTCGCAAGTTCGCACGTTGCCTTGACGGGAACTTGTTGTCGCGCCTGGGACTCAGTGAGCAGCTGTTTGTGGGCTTGCAGCTGTTCGTTCGACCTTCTAAAGCCTTTGTTTTCCCCCTCTCCCTCTTTTCTCTTATGCACGCAAGGTGCTCGCTGAATTGCTTGTAAAGCTTCCCCTCTTTTCGCAAGACGTCGGGACTTGTCCGTCGCTTGTTCTTTCGAACTAATCAACTTTCTCTTTTACAAGTCCTTCGGGACCTACAAGAGGTTACAAGTGGGCTGATCTTTGCGAAGCAATATTGCAAGGGCGAAGTGCGACTTAGGCAACGCAAGCTAAGTTTGCGTCTTGGCCGTAAGGGTGCCTCACGCCTTAGACAATTCCAGCTAAGGCCGTGACAGGACGTTCATCGGAAGTTTTGTCGGAATTGACGGAGAAGTCTAGGAGCTTGCCAAAGAAGCTCGTCAGAACTCACTAAGAAGATCATCATGAAGTCTAAGAGCTTGCCGGGAGTCTGTTGGAACATTGCCGAGAGATCGTCGGATGTTCGCCAAAAGATCGCCGGAAGCTCACTAGAAGAAACCTAGACTTACCGAATTTATTTATCTTAGTGTATACCTTAAAATTAGTAGTTAGCACATAATTGGGTTGGAATTGGGCAAACTCAATTAGGGGCCAACTATGCCCAAGTTTGGGCTGTGTTGGGCCAAGTGAAAAGGCTCAAATAGTGACCTAACAGGTGAAACCATCGTGACACAATCTTCGAGACTATGTCAGGCGGTGGCACCGCCCATAAACAGTCTTTGAGAGATTGTCAAGCAGTGGTACCGCCCAATGGCAGGGTGTTAGGCGATGGTACTACCCAATGTCAGTGCTGTAGGCAGTGGTATTGCTAGGACCCGGAAAACCTGAGATGAGACATTTTTAGGCTCCAAGTTTGAATCCACTTGAAGCCTATAAACCCCTCTCATCCTTGGTTAACATACATAAGAATTGAGAGCAAAAAAAGTAAAAAAACTTTATTATAATCTTGTGAGAACTCATCTTAAGCTCTAAGTATTAGTCTTACTTAAGAGAGGAGTGAAGGGGGTTGTAAAGGTTCTCTCCTGAACTTGTCAAAAGGAGAATCGAGTTGTAAGGATAGTTGATCTTTGCCTATTGAAGGAAGATCGTTTGTGGATGTCGGTGGCCTCGACGGAAGAGGAATCAGTGGAGTAGATGTAGGTCACGACGACCGAACTACTATAAAACTTAGTTTGCATTTCTATTCTTGCTATTTACCTTCATTGCAAACTGCTTACTTGCTTTACTTCTACTACGCTTACGAACAAACACTCAATTTCAAGTTATCTTCTAAGATCGATTTTTATCGTACGAAGTTTTTATGAACTGACGTGATTTATCCACTGCACTAATTCACCCCCCCACCTCTTAGTGCTGACTTGGTCCTAACAGTTGGTATTAGAGCTACGTTTTTTCTTATTTGGTTTAACACCCAAGAGAAATGACTCTTTTTGACTTTCAAGAGGGCTTTTCTATCGTTCGTCCTCCTATGTTCAATGGGACGGACTACATTAATTGGAAAACTCGAATGAAAGTTTTCTTGCTTTCGTTGAATCTCGATTTATGGAATATAGTTGAATTTAGTTTTCAAAAGTATTTTACTCCAATGAACGAATTGAATGATTTGGAGAAGAAATTTTTTTCTTTAAATGCTAAAGCTATGAATGCTCTATTTTGCGCCTTTGACAAAAATGAATTCAATCGGGTTTCTACTTGCGAAACGACTTTTGATATTTGATACACACTCAAAATCACACAGTAGTAAAGTTAAAGACTCTAAAATAAATATTTTGATGCGTGATTTTAAATTATTTCATATGGAACCAAGCGAGGCTATTGGAGATATGCACATTTGTTTTACGGATGTCGTCAATAGTTTAAAAGCACTTGATAAAAGTTTTTCAAATCTTGAACTTGTTAATAAAGTTTTACGATCACTTTCAAAAAATTAGGATTCGAAAGTAACGATAATACAAGAATAAAAAAACTTAAACTATTTTCCGATTGAAGAACTTATTGGGTCTTTGATGACCTATGAAATGACGTGTAATGGATATGAAGAACTCGAGAACAATGTTCCAAAGAATATCAAAGATTTGACACTTAGAACTCAATATGACCACTTAAGCGAAAGCTCAAGTGATGATAATTTTGAACTTCTCATTATAAAATTTAAAAAAATTCATGAAACAATAATTAAAGAATAAAAATAAACTTAAAAAAAAAGTTGCCAAAGAACAAGAAAGCACTCAAGGTAACTTGAGACGAAACGAATGCATCCGAAGACGAGGAGCAAACCGATGAAAACGAAGTAGCGAACTTCACTTTGGTGACTCTTGACAATGAGGTAAACAACTCAAATTAAACTCCTTTATCTTACTTTGAAATTACTTGATGTATTTCATGAGTCATTTTTTTAGTTTAGAAAAATTATATATATATATATATATATATATATATATATATATATAAATACATCATGCTTCTTTTTTTAGTTATTTTAAAAAAAGATCATAACAATTTCATGTTTGATGATATAGGAATAAAAATGTTAAAAATGTAAT
Organism: Musa acuminata AAA Group; assembly: GCF_036884655.1. NCBI lineage: Eukaryota > Viridiplantae > Streptophyta > Magnoliopsida > Zingiberales > Musaceae > Musa > Musa acuminata. The sequence goes on along the minus strand of NC_088347.1, from coordinate 20,300,022 downwards.
GCTTATACACCAAATAAGATTACTTCTATGAATGCTTAAATGTTTGTCGGGATGATGTTTTGTGATAAAGCATGTTTTTCGGTTTTAAACATGATGGATGGTTTTCATACAAAAAACTTGAGCATATTTATATGAAATCAATCACATAAAATGAAACATATAAAAAAAATATATTATCATTAGAATTAAAATGATAAATTAAATCTCTTGTTTGAAGATGCCTTATGTTCAATGAAACCATTCTTGATGTCTTAATGAAAATATTAAGATGTTTTATATCATGCTTAATGAGTTTATAGTTTGAAACTATGCATGTTATACCTTGAAAACTTGAAACCATGTTTTGATATCATGCCCAAAGTAATGATGCATAATGATCATGCTTAATGAGCTTATATTTCAAAATTATACATGATGATTCTTGTAATTTATGACTTATCGATCTTTGCCGTAATGAAAGTTTTTTTTTTTAGTTTTAAACGTTGATACATATTTTTATTTGGCATAAAAATTTGGGCATGCTTATATGAAATCAATCACATGAATTGAAACATAAAAAAGAGGAAAGATTTTTCCTTCAAAGATTTCCTTTTCTCTACTTTATCGATTTTTTAAAAAGGAGATTAATGAATCTATTTAAGTTATTTTATAAATCTCTTGAACTATTAAAGTAATTTTGATGATTTGAATTTGAATGAAAAATTTTCAATCGAATCATGAACTTTGTTTTGATTTCTCTACTTGAGCTATCTTTTATGAAAATCAAAATATTTTCTATCTTTAATGATTTCTTCATACCATTTACTAAAGAAGAGACTTATGCAAACAAACTATGACCTTGATAATGGTTTGTAATGGTTTGAAATTATGCATATTATATGTTGAAGACTTGAAACCATGTTTTGATATCATGTATATCCAAGTAATATTGATTTGATAAATTGAATGAGTTGAAAATGAATGATGAATTTTCTCTTGATTATAACTTGTGATATTTTTTTTATATGAATCATCATCTTGATTTCTCGATATTTGATACTTGGAAATCTTTCTATGAATTGAGATCATTTTTTCTTGTTTCTTTTTTCTATTCACTAAAGAGGAGATTTTCTATATGAATCATGTCTTTTGGTATTCACATGATCTTTGATATTATCTTTCATGACATGATGTGTAATTCATTTGCATTTGTGGTTGTAAACCTTATGTTATAAGTAGAGCATTGATGTAAAAAAAAGGGTACCAGTATATTCTTCCACCCTTCTTCTTTCTTCTTTTTGACAATGACAAAGGGGGAGATAAAATCTGCTAGCTTGCATGATGATATATGCAAGAAGAAGCTCAAACTTGTTAGCTTGTACATCACAAAGAGAGCAAAACTTGCTAGCTTGCTCATCTCAAAGAGAAGCAAGAAGTGATATCTTGCAAATCTCAAGAGAAGTAATGTTTGCTAAGCTACACATTTCAAAAAGATGCAAAAATATGCTAGCTTGCTCATCTCAAAAGAGAAACAAATATTGCTAACTTGCATATTCCAAGATACACAAGTTACTTTCTTGAACATCTCAAATATTGCTAGCTTATATTTTCTAAAATGATATAAAATTTGCTAACTTGCATGTTATTATATAATGTAACACTTGCTAAATTTGCTAGCTTACAAATTACAAAAAGAAAAACTTGCTAGGAAGCAAAAGTGTTATCTTGCACATCTCAAAGAGACGCAATACTCATGATGCATGAATATCTCAAAAAGTCACTAGCTTGCTTGTAAAATGACGTAAAATTTTGCTAACTTATGCTTTGCAAAAGAAGACAAACATTGCACTTCTCAAATGAGAAGAAAGAAAATTACTAGCTTATATGATGATAAAACTTGAGATTATGTTTATTATGTAATGATTTGAAATTATGTCTAAACATTTGCTAGTTGCACTTCTCCTTTTTGTTGATGACAAAGGAGCAGAAGGTTTGATGGCAATCATGCATGGAATGATATATTGAAATTTTGGATCATGTATGATTTTATGATGACATATGGCTTGGACTCATAGTGATCTCATGATTATATTTGCCTTGACTTAAATTCAATTTTTGAATTCAAGAGTTCTATCAATATGGCATATTGATAGGGGGAGTTAAGGTTAACTCCGCCATCAATTGGTTGTCATCATCAAAAAGGGGGAGATTGTTGAATCTCGAATTTTGATGATGAAACCAATTAATAGTGTTTATCTTATCTGCATTTTGAGTGACGCAAGATTCTTTGATTAGGAAGAGACAATTAAAACATGAAGAATCATGTTGGGTCGGAGTAGAATATGTCAGAAGATTGGACGTCAAGCCGGAGGATCGATCGATGTATCGGCAGAAGACTTCGGGCCATGGGTTCGGGCATCGGGCCAAGAAGAATGAAAATTGCGCTAAAGATATCAGAGTTACAGAGGTCAACTAACCGATCGGGCAATAGGTCGCAAGAGAGGACGATGCACCGAAGATTCGGATGAAGCGTCAATGAACCAATGACATGTTGGACAACATTTGATTAGCTTTATAATAATTATTTAGATTGAAGTAGGTTTTAAGTGTGTAGAATTAATTACGATAGCAATTAAGACATAAAACAAAATGAAGTCCCGGAGTCAAGAACGAGATTTCATTGGGAGTTCGAGAGTTCGTCGGAAGTCCGGATGTTTGTCAAAAGTTCAGTTGGAATTGACTGAGAAGTCTAAAAGCTTGCCAAAGAAGCTCATCAGAACTCACCAAGAAGATCGTCGTGAAGTCCAGGAGCTTGCTAGGAGTCCGTTGGAACATTTGCCAAGAAATCGTCGGAAATTCGCTAGAAGATCGTTAAAAGCTCATCGGAAGAAACCGAGACTTACCGAACTTATTTAGCTTAATGTATGCCTTAAAATTCATAGTTAGCACATAATTTGGTTGGAATTGGACCAACTCAATTAGGGCCTAACTGGACCTAAGTTTGGGCTGTGTTGGGCTAAGTGAAAAGGCCCAAACAATAACCTAATAGGTGAAATCGTTATGGCACAGTCTCCGAGACTATGTCAGGCGATGGTACCGCCCAAACACAGTCTTCGAGAGATCGTTAGGTGGTGGTACCACCCAGTGGCAAAGTGTCAGGCAATGGTACCGCTCAGTGTCACTACTATAGGCGGTGGTATTGCTAGGACCCGGGAAACCCTGGATGAGACCTTTTTAAGCTCCAAGTTTGAATCCACTTGAAGCCTATAAATACATTTCTTATCCTTAGTTAACATACACAAGAATTAAGGGCAAAAAAAGTAGAAAAACTCTGTGATAATCTTGTGAGAACTTCTCTCAAGCTCTAAATGTTAGTCTTGTTTAAGAGAGGAGTGAAGGGAGGTTATAAAGGTTCTCTCCTGAACTTGTCAAAAGGAGAATCGAGTTATAAGGGTAGTTGATCTTTACCTATTGAAGGAAGATCGTTAGTGGATACCGGTGGCCTCGACGGAAGAGGAATCGGTGGAGTGGATGTAGGTCACGATGACCGAACCACTATAAAACTTGGTTCGCATTTCTATTCTTGCTATTTACCTTCACCGCAAACTATTTACTTGCTTTACTTCCACTATGCTTATGAACAAACATTCAATTTCAAGTTATCTTCCGAGATCAGTTTTTATCGTACGAAGTCTTTTTTGAACTGACGTGATTTATCCGTTGCATTAATTCACCCCCCCTTAATGCCAACTCGATCCTAATAATTCTCCCCCACTTAAATTGTCGATGCTCTCATTGACGCTTGCTAGTAGGCTTTAATGACTGTTTCTTCATGTCGTAGGGCATCTTTAGGTTTTCAATTAGCTTCTGTTCGGGGAAGCTTTCACCACTTCACCAAGTATTCAATTTATTTTGCTCCATTGGTTAGTTTTATCTTGCAATCCACTAAAATAGTTTCAACTCGCTTCTCGTAGGAGACTCTAGTGAGGTGTAGCTAAGTTAGAACACTTTGGGAAGCATCTTATGGATTCGAGTGGTAGGCTTTTAAGTTACTTGTGTGGAAAACATTGTGAATTTTGAGTCATGCCGACAGTTACAACTTGTAGGAGACATTACCTACCTTGTTGATAATTAGGAATATTCCTTGATGTTAAGATTGAGTTAGCACTAAATGTTAGGAATGAGTCGGTACTAAGAGGGGGGGGGGGGGGGGGGGGGGGTGAATTAGTACAGTGGATAAAAACGTCGGGTTCGTTCGTTTCGTACGATAAAACCGATCTCGAAAAGATATTAAACTTTAAAGCATTCATAAGAGAGTAATGAGAAAGTAAAGAAAGTAAGGAGGTTTGCAGTAAGATAAATTGCACAAAAGAAAAGCAAACTAGATTTTTATAGTGGTTCGGTCGTTGTGACCTACATCCACTCCCGATTCCTCTTCCGTCGAGGCCACCGGTATCCACTATCTATCTTCCTTCAATAGGCGAAGACCAATTACCTTTTACAGCTCTTTCTCCTTTTATCGGGTTTAGGAGATAACCCTTATACCCCCACTTACTCCTCTCTCAAACTATTCTAACACTTAGAAGAAGGAGAGGAGTTCAAATAAGATTGCAACAACGTTTCTTTCTTTTTTCACTCTCAAAACTTGTGTAGTTTAACCAGGGATGAGAGGGGTATTTATAGGCTTCAAGTTGATTCAAACTTGGAGCCTAAAAAGGTCTCATCCTAGGTTTCCCGGGTCTTGGCGGTACCAATGCCTACAACATTGACATTGGGCGGTATCACTATCTGGAAGATTGTGTTTGGGTGGTACCACCACCTAACATTACCATTGAGTGGTATCACCACTTGACATAGTCTCGAAGACTATGTCACGACGGTGCCACCTGTTGGGTCACTGTTTGGGCACAAATGGCCCATAATTGGGTTGGTCTAATTCCAATCCCAATTATATGTTAACTACGAAATTTATGACATTTACTAAGCTAAACAAGCCTGTAAGTCTAGGTTTCTTCCGGTGATCTTCCGACGATCTCTCGGTAATGTTCCAGCGGACTCCCGGCAAGCTCCTGGACTTTACGATGATCTACTTGGTGAGTTCCAATGAGCTTCTTCAAAAAGCTCCTGGACTTCTCGGTCAATTCCGGCAGAACTTCCAATGAACGTTCGAACTTCCAACGAACTCTCGAACTCCTAACGAAATTACGTTCTTGACTCCGGGACTTCATTTTGCTTTATGCCTTGCTATCGTAGCTAATCCTGCATACATAAAACCTACGTCAATCTAGACAATTATTATAAAGCAAATCAAGTGTTGTCAAGTATGTCATTGGTTTATCGGCGCTTCGTCCGAATCTTCGGCTCATCATTCTCTCGTGCGGCCTATTGCCCAATCCGCCAGTTGACCTCTGTAACTCTGATTTACTTAGTGCAATTTTTACTCTTCTTGGCCCGATGCCCAAACTCATGGCCCGAAGCCTTCTGCCGATACGTCGACCGATCCTTCGACTCGACGTCCAATCTTCTAACATGTTTTTCTCTGGCCCAACTGCTTTAATTGTCTCTCTCCGATAGAAGCATCCTACGTCACTCAAAATGCAAAATAAATCATAAACACTATCAATTAGTTTCATCATCAAAATCCAAGATTCAACACTAGGGGGGTTGAATTAGTGCAACGAGAAAAATCACGTTGAGTTAGAAATCTCGTTCGATAAAATCATTTTGACAAAGCCCGTATAAGAAATATGTTTCACTTAAAAGCGTATGGAAGCATAGTGTAAGTAATAATTTAGTTTGCAATAAAAGTAAATAGCCAGAAGTAAATGCAAACCAGATTTTTATAGTGGTTCGGTCGTCGTGACTTGCATCTACTCTAAATTTCTCTTCCATCGAGACCATCAGCTTCCACTACCGATCTTCTTTCAACTGGCAAAAATTAATTACCCTTTTCACTCTTTGTCCTTTTCACAGGTTTAGGAGACAACCCTTATAAGCTTCTCTTTCTTAGATCTCACTTCTCTCTTTAGACGAACTTCTAAATACTAGGAAGAAGTGATCATAAATCCTAAGAGAGTTTTCTAATTTTTCTCAAGTATTTTTCCCCCTTTTTTAACTCAATTTTGTGCTCAATTCTTGTTATCCCATGCAATAATAGCTAGGGTTTTTATAGACCCCAAATGGCTTCAAAATTGAAGCCAAAAAAGGTATCATCCAGAGTTTCCCAGGTCCTCGCGGTACCACTGCCAGTGCTGGGCGGTACCACTACCTGCAGCACTGATACTAGGCGGTACCACCACCCAATCTAGCGGTACCATCACTTGGGAGATTGTGTATAGGCAATATCACCACCTAAACTAGCGGTACCATCGCCTGACATTGGGCGGTACCACCGCTTGATATTATCTCGGAGATTATGTCTTGGAGACTAAGCTTTTGGCGGTGCCACCGCCGACTTGACCCAACTTTTGGGTCACTAAATGGGCATTTCTCTTGACCCAAAATAGCCCCAATTCGGGTCCAATTGGCCCATAATTGAGTTGACTTAATTACATTTTAAACCAACTTAATTAGACTTAAACTAACTCGATCTAGACAAATTATTACAAAGCACAAATCATATGTTGTGTTGCATGTTATTGGTTCTTTCGACGCTTCGTCTGATTTTTCGGTGCATCATCCTCTCCTTTGGTGTATTGCTCAATCAACATATTGTCTTCTCGCAACATTCGATCTCCTTAGCGTAATGTCCGATCTTCTTGGTCCGATGCCCGAATTCATAGCACGAAGCCTTCTACGACATGTCGATCGATCCTCTAGCTTGACGTCCAATCTTTTGATATGTTCAACTCCGGCCCAACATCTGATTCCTCCTACTTTAATCAATTTTCCTCTCCTAATCGAAGTTAGTCCTGTATCACTCAAAACACAAATTAGATCACAAACACATTAATTGATTTCATCATCAAAATTCGAGATTCAATAGTTTTGGTCATAATAGTTGGTATCAAAGTCAAGTTTCTCTCAATTGGTTTAACACCCAAGAGAGATTAAATGGCTTTTGCTGACAACCAAAAGGGTCACTCTATCACTCATCCTCCTATGTTTAATGGGATGGATTACACGTATTGGAAAACACATATGAGGGTTTTCTGATTTCTATAGACTTTGATTTATGGAATATTATAGAATATGATTTTCAAAAATCCTCTAAACTAATGAATGAATGGAATGATTTTGAGAAAAATCATTTTCATTAAATGCTAAAACTATGAATACTTTATTTTGTGCTTTAGACAAAAATGAGTTTAATTGTATTTCGACTTATGAAACTACACACGATATTTGACACATACTTGAAGTTACTCATGAAGGCACAATTATAGTAAAAGAATCTAAGATTAGTCTTTTGGTACATAGTTTTGAATTGTTTCGAACGAAGCCAAGCGAAACCATTGGTGATATATACACCTGTTTTACAAATATTAGCAATAAATTAAAAGCTCTTGGTAAATCTTTTACTAATCTTGAACTTGTTAATAAAATTTTACAATCTTTTCATAAAAAATTAGGATCCAAAAGTAACTCAAGAAGCAAAGGACTTGAACTATTTTCCTTTTGAAGAACTCATAGGGTCATTAATGACCTATAAAATAATTTGCAAGGCACATGATGAATATGAGAACAACCTTCCAAAGAACAAGAAGGATATGACACCTAGAACAAAATAATACCACTCATGTGAAAACTCAAGTGATGATAATGATTTTAAACTCCTCACAAGAAAATTTAAAAAGTTCATAAAAGAATAATATAAGAATAAAAATAAACTTAAGAAGGACACAATAACTTATTGTGAATGCAAAAGGCTAGAGCACTTCAAAAGCGAATATCTACAACTGAAGAAGAAGAAAGCACTAAAGGTGATTTTGGATGAATCAAGTGTATTAGAATATGAAGAGCAAACCAATGAAGGCGAGGTGGCGAACTATGCTTTGATGGCTTTCAACAACAAGGTATGTGACTCACCCGAAATGTCTTTACCTTACAATGAATTAATTGATGCATTCAATGATTTGTATGATGAATTTAAGTTTGTTGGCAAAAATTATAAATTGTTAAACAAAGATCATGCTTCTCTCTTTAGTAAAGTTGAAAAATTAAAAAATGAGCATGATAATTATATATTAACCTCTTGTACTAAATATGAAGAGTTAGACTTAATCAAAAAGGAAAATATGGCATTACAATAAACATTAAAAAAATTTAAAATTGGTAGCACATCAATTAACATGATTCTTACTAATAAGGGTCATGTTTATAGAAAGAAAGGAATTGACTTTATAAGTAACACTCAACAAAAGCCAACTACATTTGTTAAAAGACTAACATTACATGTTCCCCCTAAGATTAAGTGTAATTTTTGTGATAGATGTGGTTATTATGCTTATGAATATTCATTTAAAATGTATGACCCGTATAAATTAGTTTGGGTTCCTAAATGAACCATAAATGACTTTATGTCAAAAGTTAAGATAGGTAGATCTAATCATAAGGGACCTAAAGTTAAATAGGTGTCTAGAACAAATCCATCTTTCTTGTAAACATCTTTACAATCGAAAGCTAAGAGTAAAAGATAATATCTTGATAGTGGATACCTAAGACATCTGATCAGAGATCCAAAATACTTCATAAAACTCACTAGCCGAAACAACAATAATAAAGGAAAGATCATTAGAATTAGAATTATTAGTAACAAATCTTTTGATTGAAGATGTTTTATTATTTGATCTTGATGATTGTCATGATGAAACTTGTTTTTCAGTTTTAAACAATGATGTATGGTTTTGGTATAAAAAACTTAAGTATGCTTGTATGAAATTAATTGCATATATTGAAACAAAAAAAATGGAATGCAATTTTTCTTAAAAATTTCTCAATCTCTATCTTATTGAGTTTTTAATAAGATATTTATGAATCTATTTATGTTCTTTTTTATGAATCTCTTGAACTAAGAAAGTAATTTTGATGATTTGATAAATTGAATTTGAATGGGTTTTATCTAAATTATTATCTTGATGACTTGAGATTTCTTATGCATGAATCGAGATATTTTATTATTTGATCTCCTATGATTCTTTTTGCTATTTATTATAGAGGAGACTTAATCCAAATAGATCATAATTTTTCTCTTGATTTCTCAATATTTATAACTTGAGATTTATTCTATATGAATTAAGATCTTTTATTCACATATGATTGATTCTTTTTTATATTTACTAAAGAAAATATTTATCTAAATGAATCATAATTTTTCTCTTGATTTCTCGGAATTCATAACTTAAGATTTCTTTTGAAGAAATTTTACTATTTGATCTCTTAAAAAAAAATTTGTTATTTAAGAGGAGATTTGTCAAAATGAATTATGTCTTTTGGTATTTACTAAATCTTTTATGATATTTGATATTAATATCTTTCATATCATGATTTTCATATGACTTATTTATGTTCATGAATTGTACATCCCATTACTAAATTGATTTTTCATCTTTCATATGATGATTGGAACATTTATGTAAATTTTTTTTTACCATTGAATCCTTCTCTTCTTTTTTATAATAATAAAATGGGAGAAAAAATTACTAGCTTGCATATTTCAAAGAGAAGAAAAACTTGCTTGTTTACACATCTCCAAAGAGAAGCAGAATTACTAGCTTGCATATTTCAAAAAGAAGCAAAACTTGTTAGCTTGCACATCTCAAAAGAGAAGTAAAATTACTAGCTTGCACATTTCAAAGAGAAGCAAAATTTGTTAGTTTGCACATCTCAAAATAGAAGTAAATAGTGCTATATTGCCCATCTTTAGATTTGCCCATCTCAAGAGAAGTAAAAAGTGCTAGCTTACACATCTCAAAAAGTAAAAATTGTTAACTTTCACACCTCAAAAACTTGCTAGTTTGCATGTTATGAAATGAAGTAAAAGTTACTAACTTACTAGTTTCCATGTTTCAAAAATTTACTAGTTACACTTTCTTTCTTTTGTTGATGACAAAGAGAGAGAAGTAATAATGATTTGAAGTTATGCCCAAAGTGACGATAATTTTATGTTTTAGAATCATGCATGTAATGATGTATTTTGATAATTTAAAATTATGCATGCAATGATTTGTTATTATGATGTATAATGATATTTTAACTATGATTAAAATTATTTTGACTTGAATTGAAAGGTTATCACTCATTTTGAATTTGAGTTTACTTTATTTCAATATATCATATTGACAAGGGGAGTTTAGTTTAAACTTCATCATCAATTGGTTGTCATCATAAAAAATGAAGAGATTGTTGAATCTTGGATTTTGATGATGAAATCAATTAATAAAATTATGATATAATCAGCGTTTGAGTGACGTAGGACTACCTTCGATCATAAAAAATAAATCAATTGAAGCAGGAAGAATCAGATGTTGGGCCGAAATAGATCATGTTAGAAGATTTAACGTCAGGCCAGAAGATTGATCGATGTGCTGGAAGATAGACTTTGTGTCATGAGTTCGGGCATCGAGCTAAAAGGATCGGACATTGCACCAAGAGGATTAGATCTTGGGGGAGGTCAACATGCCAATGGATCGGGCAATACTCTGGAAGAGAGGACGATGCACTAAATGAACCAATGACATACCGGACAACGTATGATTCATGCTTGTAATAATGTATATCTAGATCGAAGTAGTTTAGGTCTAATTGAGTTAGTTTTATGTGTAATCATACTAACTCAATTAAGGGTCTATTAGGGTCTATTAGGGCTCGATCGTAAAAGGTGCCACCCAGATTGGCGGTAGTACTGCCAGTACATGGTTTTCTAAGTTGTCAAGTGGTACTTTGGGCGATGGTATTACCAATGGTTAGTGCTACAAGCGGTGGTACCGTCAAGACCTCGAAAACCCGAGGATGAAACTTTTTAGATCAATTTTTAAAGTCATTTGGGGCCTATAAATACCCCACTCATTCTTGCTTGATATAGTAAGAAAAGTGAACAAAAGGCTGGTGATTCTAAGTTTAAAACTCTTGAAAAGTGTTAAGTATTCCCCTCCTCTTTAAAGTTTAGGGCTCATTCCAAGAGATACGTGAGACTTGTAAATGTTCTCTTCTAAACTTATAAAAATAAGAAAGAGTTGTAACAAAGATGGTTGGTGTTCGTGCATTGAAAGAAGATTGTTAATGAATGTCGATGGCCTCAAGGGATGAGGAATCTGGAGTGGACATAGGTCATGATGATCAAACCACTATAAATTCGATGTGCATTTCCTTTATGCTCTTCATTGCTATTGCTTTATGATTTAATTACTTATTACACTTACTCATACTCTAAGTTAAGCACACTTTCGATATCGATTTTTCTCAAATGAATTTTTAAAAATATAACTTTACAAAAGCACTAATTCACTTATCCTCTCTTAGTACCATTACGGTCCTAATATGCCCAAGGCGTGTGAGTTACGAAACCCAACTCGTGCCAAGAGAAATTCATCACGATAGAGACACAATGAGAAATATGCATGAGATATGTATGTTGAAAAATTCAACTCGTGACAAGAGAAATCTACTACAATAGAAACACAGAACTAATGTTTTTGAGATATGCGAGTTAAGAAAACTTGACGCATGTGCAAAGAAATCTATCACGATAGAGGTATATGCTAAAGTGTACCCGAGACACTTGAGTCGAAAAAATCTAACTCACAAGACGAGATCCTAAATGCTCCCATGAACTAAACGATGCACTTTGAACCCATTTTCACAAGAGCCTCAAAGCACGCTTTCAGGGGGCAGGAGGACAAATGATAGAAAATCTATCGTTAGTTACACATAGTCGCCACATGGGATCTAAATCATCCTTCACCCATCTGCCTACGTGAACGAAGATTCAAAGCAAGTAAAAACAAGCTTCCTTATCATTCATTATGATAAGAAAGATAATTACAAACTTCTTTCTCATCCTTTATGACGAGAAAGTCAATTCTAAACATCATTCTCATCATTTAAAATATAAAAATATATTCCAAACAAGAGAAAGGATTCTATTTTTGAAACGATTCGAACTTACATTTACTAACTTAAATATCAGGATCATGTCGAAAAATCTCTCGTGACATCAATCTTTAGTACAGGTGATACATCAAGAATATGATATTTCCACCTTAAAACATCTCAAATAATTTTACGAGTTCAGATCACATTAGAGTGATGCAGACGTCAAACGAGGTTGCATCGATCCCCAAATTAGTTGACATATCTTTATTTATAAAGTAACCGTGTCTTCAAACTCGAGACCTCGGGGCCCCATGGTTATGGCCGCCGCCACCCGAGAAACTTTTCTGGGCGGCCCGACCCATCAACCTGGTGAAGTCATAGTTTCACCAGGACACAACCGTCATTTGTCCAAATGTAGATGTCACGGTTGCGCCACGGTGACGTAACCCCACCCTGAACTCATCAAACTCGGGAGCGGGGAACCAAAACCCATCTCAGATCATTCCTCCGCCATTTTCTCCCTCTTCTTCTCCTCCTCTCTCGTCGAACCCTATCCTTAACCCCTAATCTTCCTCGCCGCAAGTTACCCTCCTTCCTCATTTCTACGTTGAATTCCCCACTCGAATCTGCCATTGGGGACCCCGACTCGTCTTCCCATCGTTTAATGCAGCGCGCGCCAATGGACCTGAATGAGAGACCTATCACTTCTTGGACAATCGATATGCTCTTCCGGGACTTCCTGGGCAGAAGAGCCGGCTTGATCAAGGCTCTCACCACTGGTCTTTCTTTCCTCTCTGTTTTCTTGGAAGTTTTAGCAGCCCTTGTTGTTCTTGATCCCTTTCCCAGTTCTTGCTGCTTTTCTGTTAACGTGTGTTTTGTTCTTGATGGTGATGTTGCAGATTTTATTAAGTTCTATGAGCAGTGCGATCCAGGTGAGTCAGCCCTCCATCTCTATGTCTGCTTCTCTTTGCTTAGGATTTTTCCTCCTTGTGCATATCCCTCTACTTATCTTCTATTAGTTCTTGGAGTTTTGGCTGTTGATTGACGTTCGCAAGTCACAAACTCGATACTGTTTAGTTGAAATGGATAACTTTTTAAGTCAACAGTGTAGGCGCTTTGTGGAGGCATCTGAACACCTGAACTTGTTTAATATTAAGAAGAAATTAGCATTTTGATTTGATTTAAGGATGTTCTAACTTCTTTCTAGTGGATCTGTGTTTCTAATTTTTGCAGTTTTAAATTGTATTGGAATCTGGTGCAACATTGAATTTTCCCGAGGTCTCTGAGAGTTATTTTACTGTAATTTATATGATTACCGTGTTTATAAGGGTCAGCTGGTAGTTCTTGTTTGCCAGTATCAAAAACTAAGTGAAGTCCTATGACCTCCAAATAAATCGTCTATTATTTATCATGAACAGTACTGAATATGATTATTTTGCAGAAAAACCCTACATGTGTCTTTATGGGTATCCTAATGAGACTTGGGAAGTAAAGGAAGCTCCTGTTGTTCCCCACGAATTTCCTGAACCATCCTTAGGGGTTAACTTCGCCAAAGATGAGATGAAATTGAAGGACTGGATTGCTCATATTGCAATCCATAGCGATATATGGATTTACTCTTATGCCTTCTATATTGCTGCACGTGCTGGCTTTGATAATGAGACCAGGTATGATAAATTTGATTTGATTTATGTGTCACCACCTTGTTGTCCTAGCCTGAAGATTTGTGCATCAATTTATCACTAAGATGTTTTCCTGGATTGGAGAAACACTGGCAGATTCTTTTTATTCTGTTCTATCACAGCATTTTATCTATTATGACAATCATTTAGATGCTTTTCTGACACTTAAATTCAGGGATTCATATGATTTTTTGGTGTTTAATTTCTCATTTGGGTTTGATGTGGCTGGTGTCCGTGGTTGCTATGGCTATAGATCGGCTTGTGCTTTGTGTCGACCCATAGCGTTTATGATTATTATGTGGCTGTCTGTGTTAGCAAGTATTACCATGAATAATTTTGATTTTCTTTTTTATATATATAAAAATTGTTCAGGCTGATATCTATATGGGTACACTAAGAAGTTTGTGTCCTGTGCTTAATGTAAAAATGAAGTCTGGTTTGCTTTTATCTAGAGACATTTCCCAAATAATTAATGTACTTTGTGATGCACTTTGGACACACAACTTCAACAATTCAGCTTTTGGTTAAATGTATTAGATTTTAAGTCTACATATTGCCCCCATTTATGTCATGAAATATGAGTTCTATTGGTATTTTCTATTGTCATATCTTCATGTCATTTTAAGCATTGTTGGTGTTATTGTGAAGTTTGTTCCTTTTCCAAATAATGGTAAAAAAATAGTTTACTATTTTGCTAATTATTAAATAATTGTAGACTTCTATGAGATGAAACCATATAGAGTTGCATATTGACATTTCGATTTTCAACTCTATCGAATGAATAATGAATTAGATTGTCATTTTTGTTGTGGTGGGAATCTTGGACCTGCTTTTATTATTTATTATCAAATGTCTATTTATTTACAGATAATTTATTATATCTGAAATTCTTTGAATTGATGTCTAATGCCAAACTTATTGTTGATATTCTAACATATATATATATATATATATATATATATATATATATATATATATGTTTTGAGTCTAGTGATTGTACTCTTTTTTTTGTTTTATGCTAAAACCGAAAATACATAGTATAGAATGAAGTTTCCCGAGCTATTGTAATTCATTAACTAGTGATGATTCTTAATAGATTTCATTAACTAAGACATCATACAATAACAACAATAAAAGTCGTAAGTCCCAACTATTTGGGATCGACTATATAGATCTTTTACTGTCATTGGAAAATGTAAAAAGTCATATGTCTAGTTAAGTTTAGAGTACTTAGATCTATTTATAGTTTCTATTAAAGTCTTTTTATATCTTTCTCTACCTCTCTTTATATCACTAACATTAATCATTTCACCTATTTTGACTATCGCATTCGGAGATCTCTTAAGTACATATGCCTATGCCATCTTAAATTATTTTTTTTCATCTTACCCTCTATCGAACGATACTTCGTTGTTCATGAATAAAAATATTTCTTTCCTATCTTTCTTAGTAACTCTACATATCCATCTCAATATTCTTATCTCGGCAACACAAATATTTTGTGTATGTTATTTCTTAACTGCCCAACACTTAGACCCATAAATCATTGATTATCTCATAATTGTCTTATAAAATTATTCTTTTAATTCAGTTGTATTTGATGATTACATAAGACTCCTGATGCCCCTCGTTATTTTAACCATCTTGTTTTTACTCTATGAATAATAATTTCATCGATCTCTCCATCTTATTCAATAATTGATCCAAGATGCTTAAGGCTTTTACTTAAAATGATTTTTTATCCATTTAATTTAACTATATTCTCTTATCTATTTTTAGAATCATTAAAATTATATTTTATATATTCAGTTTTAGTCCTACTTAATCTAAAAATTTTAGTTTCTAAGGCTTGCCACTATAACTCAAGTTTATAATTAATTTTACTTCTCTCATTAAGTAAGACAATATCATTAACAAATAATATACACTAGGAAGGTCTATCATGTAAGTGATTAATAAGTTTATTTATTATTAATGTAAAATGGTAGGAACTCAATATGGATTCTTGATGTAATCTTATACTAATAAGAAACTGACTAGACACATTCTTTATTGGTCTAACATTAGTTGTTAGACTTTTAATAATATTAATATAATTAGTGGATACCTCTTTTGTTTTTAAAATTCACTATAAAAAATCTCTAGTAATTCTATCGTAAGATTTTCTCTAAGTTAATAAAAATCATATGTAAATCTAGTGACTTTAGTGACAAGACATCATATGCCTCGTAAAACATAAACTATGTGTACTGCTTTATAGTTCAGCTTTGTAGTTCTTAAGTCATAAACTATGTGTACTGCTTTGTAGTGCACACCACCGAATGTGTGTTAATTCATGCATTATGAACTACAGTGCGTTCCTGATGGAGATTTGTGGTGCAACTGATACAGGTCACGTCTTTTCAATATGATAAATAGTAATCCTACTATATATGAGGTTGTATTTGGAACTGTGAAGATGCCCAAGACCCTCAGTAAGAGCAACGAGGGTGAATCTAGCTCCAAAAGTGTGAGTACAATTACCACTAGCTAGCAACATCAATGCATCATTCTTCCTCATGTATCTTGTAAGTTTACTCTTTCCTACTTCATGTTTTCTAGGGTTCAGGACTACAAAATCTGGGGTTGCCTCTGTCTCTGATAGAAAAGGAAGAGGAAGATGAGGATGATGTTGAACTATACACAATGGGAGACGACTCTAGCAGTATCATATGTGGTGCATGTGGAAACAGGTTTGCCTTTGGCGAATCCTGGATATTTTGCAACATGTGTGTGACATGGTATCATGGACGGTGTGTGAAGACTACACCTGAACGGTATGAACGACTCAAGGATTATAGGTGCCCAAGATGCTGTCGTCAAAAGAGAGCGGGGACCTAAAACTATCTGGTTGTTTCAGATGGTAGCTTAAGATGATCTACTGATACCTTTTGTTTTTCCTTTTTCTTTTCTGTTCGTCGTGTCACATTTTATAGGTACATAGTTTCATCAGTCTCTATGGAGTCTGCTCGAATTAGGCTTTACTGTGAGCTATTCATTCCTTCTACTTTAGCAGAGTTATTTTTCAGCTGTTAAGTGCTTTGGGAGGGAGGGAAGGCACCATTATTTCAGCTACACTTTTAGTATTGAGTCATTTGGAACTACGAAATCATCATGATCACTTCAACTCCATCTGAATCCGAATTGTTTTTCTTGTCATGACAACTCACGATATACATATATAATAGAAACATTTTTAATTATTGATTCTCATACTGAGGTGTGTTTGCAATACTAGAATTAAGAGATTTCTGAAGACTCCGTCTTTACCAGATATGTAATATTAAAACCGAGGTGTGTTGAATTTTCGTGGCCACTGCTACGGACTCGTGCTGCGCTCTTTTAGGTATCTGCCCTTCCGTTGCGTCTATGATTGCAGTCGATGGCTCGAGCGCTATTGAGATGGGCTTCCTTCACTTCCCTCGAGACTTCCTCTCGTCTTCCTTTCGTCCAACTCCCGCGGACCCTTAACCCCCGCGCCACAAGCTTGGCCTTCTCCTCCTCCAACGACGCCGCCGCCGCCGCTGCTTCCGCTTCTAACTACATCCATCTCTCCGACGAGCAGCTCATGGCGCAGTGCGACATGGATACCTTCAAGGCCTCCGGCCCCGGTGGCCAGCACCGGAACAAGCGCGAGTCCGCCGTTCGCCTCTCCCACCGACCCACCGGCATCGTCGCCCAGGTCCCGCCTTCCCCTTCCAAAGCTCTCCCCTTTTCTTTCGATTCCTCTCTCTGAGACACACAACGTTGTGGGATGTAAAAGTTTGAATTTTGCAGGCCGTCGAGGAGCGGTCACAGCACAAAAATCGGGCGATGGCTCTGACCCGATTGCGGACTTTGTTGGCTCTCAAAGGTTACGTTTCGAATCTGTTCCGTTAACGAAATTTAAATTTAAATAAATTAAACTTGTTTATGCCGAAATCGATGTTGCATCGATCTACAAACGAATGGATCTGTCTGCCTTTTGGGGTTTAATAGTTTGTGAGTGTATCTGTAATTATGGAGTTAGCTGCTCAAGGAGCATGCCAGCCCATAGCTGGAAACTTCTCATCATTATTAAAAATAGATTGTTTTCATCTTATTAAGCATACCTAAGAAGAATGACCTTGTGATTAATATCAATCGATGAACACAGTACCATTCTCGAGACTATCTGCTCCACGAGTTATTCCAGATTCATGTACTAAAGCACTGGTCACCTAGTATTCATTATTCATATAGGTAGCATTCTAGGCTACATTTCATATCTTCATGAGATTCCTTGACTTCGTTACTGTCACATTAATAATGCAGAAGTTATTGCTTTCTGTGCATTTGATAGAATAGTTTTCCCCCAAACTTGTTGATGGCAATAGATATGTGACTAAGAACATTAGGCCTTCTATTCTTTGATTCACTAACTGCTTTGGCCGTCAGTGCTTTGTTTTTTTGTTTAAATTGCAACTTAAGTTGTTTTTGTCGAAGTTGTTATCAATTCTCTACCTTCTTTAGAATGAACATGGATGGTATCTCTGTGTAATCATTCACCATCATCTCACCCTTGAAGTGTTTTTTTTTTTTTTGTACATTGCATGCTGCAATTATTATGCATCAAAGCACTTTGATTGTTTCCCATTGAAGTGATCTTGTTTCATTTGGACATGTTCCCTTCTTTTTTAAGTACTGCACGCATCTGATTTATGAAATACACATACTAGTCAGGAAGGCAATAGACCTGGATGGATACACACCTCCTTCAGTGCTTCTTCAGATCCTACCTGCCAAGTCAACAATTAGGGGAAAAGATGTTGGTCCCCAGATTGGTCCCAACAATCCTAAATTTGCTCTGGTACTTGTGAGCCACTTCTTTCAAATGTTATATTCTACCCATGAGGATATATTTGACATGATTTAAGTTTTGGGATCCTTGTTTTTTCATAATTCTATTCCTTTGACAGGGAATGCAGGCTTTGTTAGATCTAATATTTTCTGTAGAAGGCTCCGTGTCAGAAACAGCAAAAATGTTGGGGTACATTGTTTATGGCTCCTTTTTGTATCCATGTATATCTGCCTAAAGAATTTTTAATACTTTGTGAAACATACCATGGATTATGCTAAGGACCATACTGCAAATGTGAAACCTTAGTACTTAAACTTGATCAAGATTCCTTTTTTCTTCTCTTATTTCTTGTACGATTAATGAAATGAATAATTATCTAACTGAAGTATTTTTATTTCTTTGGCCTTCTTTCTTTTCTGAGAGTTCATTAATCAAGATTAATGATACAATAGTAAATGCTTGGTGCCATGTGTTTATGCTGATTGTGCAAAAGAATCTGGATATCTTTATTTCAGTATGATATTGCTCTGTTTCGTTTTATCTTAATAAAGAGATCATCCCTATGTTCGTTGGCAAACATTTGCAACTGAAGTTTGCTCATTGCACTCAATATTAAGTAATAACCTATTTCCATTTTCAGTTCTTTTGGAGGAATGATACATGGATTCCTGAACAAAAACTAGATAAAATAGCTCTTTGATCATATTCTCCCTTAACTCGGCAGATTTGGGGAACTTGATCATTTGTTTACCTATTTCAAATCTCATCACCATCACCTCAAACAATCATCAGCATGCCAGCGGTGAGTGATGAAACAATCGGATTCTATCACATCATTTCTTCCACCATACTAATTCTTCACTTCCTTTTCTCTTTGACATCCTCCTATTGTGGGACTGAGTGGTCAGAAAGTATTTCCTTTGTTAGAATAATTTGAACGCAAATGAGAGATGACCAGTAGGGTTAATTATTTTGAAATCGTTTTCTTTTTTTGCTTCCACCTAGGTCTGAGTTTGTCCAATGAACTTTCACTCAGAGGAACATTCAGGCCATCGCCTGTTTGATCCTTATCATATTTTTAACTCGTGTGGCATTATCATTAGGTTTCTGGGCCAGCTAGTAGGTAGCTCTAGGTGGCACAAATTTGCTTTATCTGAATGATCTAAACATTGATTTTTTCTTTAACATAGCACTAAGAGCATCAAACTTAAACTTTTACACAGCCTCAGTGCTTTCTTAATCATATAGTGCAGGCTAAGCACCGGTGCTTTGTCAAGGTTGATACTGTCAGATGATTCTCTTAGAGTGACAGTAAATGAGCTGAGGACATCAAAGGTAAATTCTTGATACTCCAAATACCATTTTGTGAGTTTAAGTATACAAGGTTGTTTGGGTAAAACTTTTGCATGAAAAGATGTGGCATCTGTGAGTTATTAATGAATAAATGTCTTCATTAACATTCTTGTAGGGATGCCTTATTGCAACATGCCTACAATTCATGTGCTTGCACTAAAAGGAAAATATTTTTTGAATGCTGGAATTTGATTTTCACAATGATGTTAACCTTTAATGTTTCTGATTTTCATTGTTGAACGATCTCCAGGCTATTGACTGTGTTGAAAAATACTTAACAAAATAAGATATGATAATATCTAGAGTTGTTTGGTAAGTATTATGTATGTTGAACGATTTCAATTTTTTGCTACTAATAACAATAGTATGTTTGAGGTGCATTGGCACTCCAATATTTGCCAAGAAATATGTATTTTCTGGCAAGGTTCTATTGAGGACTTTCCATCATGAGACTATGCCAGATTGCTCTTGTGGTTTCTTTTGTTTAAGTATGTAATGAAGGACTTAAAGAGGCTAGCGCACATATAAGAGATGGAGCTGGATAACATATGTTACATGAAGCAGATTATGGCTGTTATCTATTTGCTGATAGCATTCATTGGTTATCCTTCATAATGATATTCATCAATTGCATGTGGGGTTAGTTGTTTTATCTGCAAATTAAGAAGCTTCATGAAATGTTATTAGGAATTAGTTATTTTAGAGGGGAAAATATATGACATTGGATAATTACTAAATTATGTGTGTGGATATTCTATAGAAGCATATCACATATGGATCAAGGTATTTATCTCATCCATGGCTACTCTTTGGTTCAAACTATCTTCAAAGCCATGTTATTTCCCCAAGGTTCCTAACCTCCTAGGAGAATGTCACCATTTGCATGCTTTACATTTTTAAATTCACCATGCAACATATTATACTTGTGATTGAAAGAACATAGGATGAGAAGATTAAAGTGGCATATGGAGAATGGTTTTTTGATAGTATACATAAAACAAGTTGCCGAGTCTTCAACAAGAGCAGAATTGTTTAACTGACTAGCATGGTTTGCAATACTGTATTGTACTGCTCGATATAGGTGTTACATCGGTACACCTTAGAGTATTATGTGTCATTATACTCGGTACATCGGTATGGTACAATATTCAAAACCTTGCTGACTAGTATGGAACTTGCAAGGGAGCACCTAAAGATGGTTAATTAAGTTAAGTTGCTCTAAATTATTAAAGTTGCCTGCTGTCTACTGGTTAGGCACAATGTTTGCTTAGTGTGGATACAAGTTGAAACCAAGGAGCATGATATTTGGAGTTCTTGATTGTGGCTTATGTTATATTGCACAGACTTGGACCATAATAAATATAATTTAAATGACATGTACGACTGTGAGTCAGCAGAATCCTTCAAGTTGCTCTTGTAAATGTTTTTGTTGCTTATTAAAACTTTAACCCTTGCCAATCCATCCAAAAGCTTAAGAAGTTAGACGAGACAAGCCTTTTTCATTTATATCCTTAATACCCCCTCACATGTAGGGCACAATGGCTGATGAAGCCTAGCATGTTGGTGAGAAGTTAAATTTTCTAGCATTTGTAGATCCAGACAAAGGGACTATTGCTTTATTATCATATTAAATCTTAAGTTTTTACTAATCCATTCAAAGCATTAAACTTATAATGCTTGCTAGTCCATCTAAAACCTTAAGGTGTTAGCTGAGATAGGATAAATTAATTGATGTATTCTTAGTGCTGGCTGGCTATACTGCACCGTGCAGTCAATTGACATGACATGGGTGTATGACTGTACTGTGCTTATATGTAAAATTAAGGGCATAGGTGAGCACATGGCTGGCAAATTTGTGGAGTCTATGCTGCTAAAATGCTGGCATCTTGCATGTCACTCATTGTTTGCAACATCTGATTGACAGTTGAATTTTTCTGGAGTGTATGCACGAAGCATTCATCTGAATTTCTTGTTAATGAGTCCGGATGATGCATAATAACTTTTCTAACAAGCATGTCTAGGAGAACTTGATGCAAGTGATTTTGAACAGGTAATCTGAATGTGCTGGGAATCGTTCAGGCTGTTTGGTTTTATCAAGCATCTTAAGTGAATATTAATGTGCTTTGCAGCATAAATGCAAAATTTTATATATCATCTTTGAGACCATGTTATCTTGTTCTTCCAGCGACATGAAAGTGCTTATTAGATTATCATTTCTTGGACCGACTAGTTGGTTGACTCCCCTTAGAACTGTCAATCCTGATGTCATTTCTCCTGGACCTGTTGAATGGGGGCCTATATATGTGCGCCCCATACATCAGACCTGTGAGTTACTGCTTCACACCTGAAATGTTTTTTTGAGTGATTTGGTCCACCTAAACAATATTTTCATTTATTTATTGAGGAGTAATTTAGAATACCTAGACAACATTTCCCTTTATTATTTAAGTAAAAGCTTTAATTCATAGATGGTAATAATATAAGGTTGTGTACCTAGTTGTCGGTAGAACTTCAGGAGGCGTAAATTAACCCAAGTGAACCTTTGGCTTTAGCATTGTGTATGCTGCATTAGATTAGGTCCAATTATTAGATTTTTTTCTGATGGTGAATTCTATAAACCACCATGTTGGCTCACATATTTCTTCTTTATGTTGAATATTCTATCATGTTTATTTTAACTGCATTAGTTCACTCTAAATTGAGACATGAGTTCATTCTTAATTGAGGAATCCATTCAAACTAACTTCATGAAGAATGTCTGAGGCTGACATGCTGTTTTGCAGTTTCTTGATGAAAAGGTTTCCTTATGAAATTGGATCTGCTTATAGAAATACTTGACTGGCTTCCAATTTCTGTATGGTCTTAGATATATATAGTTTCCATAACAAGCAAAAGAGTGAGAGACTGTATCCTTTAATTAGTCGGTTTTCTTTTGTGAAATGTGATTTGCTTATAAAGATCATCCACTGGCTTCATTTTTCTGTTTCATTTTAGGCATATATAGTTTGTGTAGCAAGTAAAAAAGTGAGCGACTGTAACACTCAAGCATACATAATTAAGATGCTCCCCTAGTGCATTCTCCAGGTTTCTGTTCTTGCCCAAGTTGCAACTGATACATTACTCTTCTGCAGGGAATGAGGCCTCTCAGGTAATGAAGTCTACAACCTCAAACAACCAGTACATGAGCAGGCTCAAACGACCAGATAGAAGGTCTTTTGGTGGCTGCACTGCCTCTCCTATTGTGATATCGAACAGAGGTTGTGCTACAAGACTCCAAATGCTAATCGCCATATTTGTTTGTTGCAGAAGGAATGACATGCCATTTTCTTCTAGGAAATAATAAACAACACTGTGTTGGATCTCGAAGTTATCGCAGTAGTGAGATGCAGACTCCATATGTGAGATGGTATTACTTTGTTACCTTTATTATTAGCTGATCATGAGAACTCAGGAGACGAGGCTATTGTTCTTAACAGGCTCCATGGCTTCATCTACTTTAATCCTCTCGATCTCAAACTCTGTTCCTGCGATGCCCAAAATGCCTGCCTTTGTGCTGGACGATGCAATCCATACGCGAAATGTGGGGGCCACAATTATAGACCACGTCACCAGCTCCTGAGTTGGTGATCCTGAAATCAAAACGGCTCGGCGCGGGAGCAGTGACCAAACCCTCTTAGTCTTCTCCTCTCCTATCATCGATCCCTACCGCAGTCCCTAATCTTCCCCCTCAGAAATTAACCCTCCTTCCTCTTTCCTACGTCGAATTACCCACTCGAATCTGCCTTCGTTTAAAGCAGTGCTCGCCAATGGACCGGAAAGGGAAAGGGCAACCTATCACTTCTTGGACGATCCATATGATCTTCCGGGACTTCCTAGGCAAAAGAGCCGGCTTGATCAAGGCTCTCACTACTGGTCCTTCTTTTCCTCTCCGTTTTTCTTGGAAGTTTTAGCTGGCCTCCTTGTTCTTGATCCGTTTTGCCTGTTCTTGCTGCTTTACTGTTACCGCGTGATTTCTTCTTGGTGGTGGTGCTGCAGATTATGAAAAGTTCCGTCAGCAGTGCGATCCGCGTGAGTCAGCCCTCCATCTCTTTCTCTGCTTCTCTTTGCTTAGGTTTTTGCGTCTCTTGCACATATCCCTTGTCTTGTCTTTCATTGGTTCTTGTAGTTTTGGCTGTTGACCGATAATTTTAGCTTCTTTCCATCGGATTTGAGTTTGCAAATTATATTGAAATTTGTTGGAACATTGGATTGTCTGTTGATTCCCGGGAATGTGATCGTTTTGCAGGAAAACCCTACATGTGTCTTTATGGGTGTCCTGATGAGACGTGGGAACTAAAGGAACCTCCTGATGTTCCCCACGAACTCCCTGAACCAAACATAGGAATTAACTTCGCCAGAGACGGGATGCCAGAAAAGGAGTGGCTTGGTCGTATTGCAATCCACAGCGATGCATGGCTTTATTCTTATGCCTTGTATATTGCCATACGCGCTGGCCTTGATGCCGAGACCAGGTAAGGTCTATTTAGTTTCATCGTCTACTCTCAAATATTTGTGCGTGATTTGATCTGATCCATCGTAAGATGATTTCCCAGATCGGCCAAGTACTAGCAGATCTTTTTCGTTCTCTTCTATCACAGAATTTTATCTATTATGATCATCGTTTAGATGCTTTTTGGTAACATAAGTTTTGTTATCATATGCTCATGTCATTTTAACTTTTAATCATTGTTTCTGTCCTAGTTAAAAACTGTTCCTTCGGTGCCTCCTATTATTGTATGCTCATGTCATTAGTATTTTCTATTTATTATATGTTCTATTATAATAATCATTTTATTGGTATTTTCTATTATTATATGCTCATGTTGTTATTATATGCACATAATGTATCAACTTGGGTGCGCTCCTGATGGAGGTTTATGGTGTTAACTGGTACAGGCAGCAACTTTTCAATATGATAAATAGTAGTCCTACAATATATGAGATCGTATCTAAAACTGTGAAGATGCCCGCGAAGGAAGACACCTCCAGTGAGAGCAACAAGGATAAATCGAGCTCCTAAAAGGTGAGTACGATTACCAGTAGCTAGCAACATCCCTTGTATCCCTCTTCCTCAACTATCGTGCAATGTTACTCTTTCTTGCTTTATGCTTCCCTTCCCAGTGTTCGAGAGTACGAGTTCTGGGGTGGCCTCTGCCTTCGATAGAAGAGGAAGAGGACGTCGAGGACGAAGCTGAACAGATGGCCGCGGCAGCTAACCATAGTAGCATCACATGTGGAAGATGGTTTTCTGATGATACCGAGTACCGGAAATTATGCGACGTGTGAGGGATATGGTATCATGAAAACTGTGTCAGGGTGACACCTGAGCGTTATAAACAACTAGAGCACTACAGGTGCCCAAGATGCCGCCGTCACAAGAGAGCGAGGACCTGAAACCTCCTCCGCTGTGACGGTGGGTAGATTCAGCTTCAGAAATACAAGAAAGAACCATTCATCGGTCAGCAATATCTCTTTGTTCATCAGTCAGATCACTATTCAATTCCGTGGCCACTCTTAGGGGTTCCTGAATCCTGATGCTTGCTTTTAGCCATTTGCCGTCTCCTTGCCCCTATGACCACAGTCGATGGCTCCAGCGCTCTTTAAATTGGGCGTTCGTTGCTCCCCTCGCGACTTCCTTTTCTCTTCCCTTCATCCAACTCCCGCGCCCCAAGCTTGGCGTTCTCCTCCTCCACCGTCGTCGCAGTGGCCGCTGCTGACTACCTCAACCTCTCCGATGACGAGCTCATGGCGGCGTAGCGCGAGGGCCTCCGTCCCCGACAGGCAGCACCCTGCCGTTCTCCTCCGCCCTTGCCCCCACCGGAATCTTGCAAGCGGTCGCAGACGAAGAATCGGGCGACGGCACTACCCCGGCTGCGGGTTTCTGCTTGCCTTTGCATTACGTCTCAAAATCGGTTCCCTTAATGAAATTATCCTATTGTTACAACCTCGATGCCGGAATTGGCGTGGCATGGTCCGTCCCAAAAAGTACAAGCTCATCGTAAAAAGATCGTGACCGGTGACTTGGTCCATCCCGAAAGTACAAGCTCATGTGATGACACGTGATCACAAAGATTCATAAATAATCATAAAGTTTCATTCTTATTCATTACAAGAAAAATAATCAGAAACTTTATTCTCAATTTTTATTATAAAAAAATAATCTCTCGTTTTTTTCTCATCCTTCAAGTATAAAATTATATTTTGTATAAAAATATATTTCGAATAGAGAGCAGAATTTTTCTTTTAGAATGACCCGAACTCATGTTTGGGAATCTCGATTTAATAAATTGAGGATCGAGTCGAGAAACCTCTCATGACCTCGATCTTCAGGTGACTTGGGAGCATAATATTTTCATCTTCAAGATACCTTGGACAATCCTATGCATACGATTCTAGACTATGTCGGCTTGATCCAAACGTCAACTTTTTTTCCCCTAACATTTTGACGCTAGGAGGACCTAATGTTGTAGGAACATCTACCCGCCAATTCTCTCAACGAACGTTCTAGCAATAAGGCCTTGCCTCCAACCTATATCACTTTTATTCAGGAGGGCAAATATCATCCTTTCTACTTGTGGATGCGTCCTCTTTAACGTAGATGTTAACGAGGTACTGACATATGTCCAATAATCCAAGTCTCTCACCCTTAGGTGTTAGAATCAAGAACGATACTAAGAGAGGGGGGTGAATTAGTGCAGCGGATAAAAACGATAAATTTCAATGATTTCAGAAAACTTCGTTCAATGAAATTCTATGTTCGACGAAAACCGTTAGACTCGAATAAGTTTGCAAGTGAGTTGAGAAGAGGGGATTGGACAGTTTGCAATGAAGTAAAGTAAAATGCAGTAAAAAGAATAAGTAGTAAGGAAAGAACATACTAGAATTTATAGTGGTTCGGTCGTTGTGACCTACATCCACTTTTGATTCCTCATCCGTCGAGGTCACTAGCGTCCACTAATGGTCTTCCTTCAATAGGTAAAGACTAACCACCTCTTTATAGCGCTTTCTCTTTTTCACAAGTTTAGGAGATAAACAAGTCTCACACCTCTTCTTGGATTACTACAAAGCTAAAGAGAGGGAGGAAGTGGACTCTTTACACTCTTACAACACTTTTACACCCCAACACTTAAATATTTTTTCACACTTTGATTACACTTTGTTACCCTTTCATACAGAAAAGTGTGAGATATTTATAAGCTCAAATGACTTCAAAATTGGAGTCAAAAAGTGTCTCATCCCAAGTTTCCAAGGTATTGGCAGTACCACCGTCAGTATTGGGTGGTACCACTACCTAACACTTTTACACTAAGCAGTACCACTGCCTAGTCTAATGGTACTACCACCTGACAAAGTCTCGAATATTGAGCTGTAGCGGTACCACCGCTTGATAAGGTGGTACCACTGCTTGGCAGTAATAACTACCAGCGGTACCACCGCTCAAACCACCTGGGAGACCGTTCCCTAGGCGGTTCCACCGGCCCAATCTAATGGTGCCACCACCACACAAGGTCCAGCAACCTGGTTGGGCCATGAATCCAGCCCAAACCAATTCAATTACGGGCCCAATTGGCCCTTAACAAAGTTAATGGGATTACCTCCCAAATATAACCCTAATTATGTGCTAACTATGATTTTTAAGGCTTACACTAAACAAAACAAGCACGATAAGTCTAGGTTTCTTCTGGTGATCTTTCGACAAACTTCTGACGATCTCTTGGCAATCTTCCAGTAGACTTCTGGCAAGCTCCTGGACTTCACGACGATCTTCTTGGTGAATTCCAACGAGCTTCTTCTCGATCAATTATGACAACATTTCCGATGAACATCCAGACTTCCTATGAACTCTCGAACTCTTAACGAAATCTCGATCTCGACTCTGACACTTTGTTTTGCTTTATGCCTTAATCGCTATCGTAGTTAATCTTACACACTTTTCTCGATATATAGATTTGATCAAATAATTTACCAATTGATTTCATCATCAAAATTCGAGATTCAACAATCTCCCTTTTTTTATGATGATAATCAATTGATGACGGAGTTAACATTAACTCCCCCTATCTATATGTCATACTTGAGAAAAGACACTCTTAAATTCAAGGCCTTTGAATTCAATCATCAAACCAATAAGTTACATCGACATGCATATCATGATACCAATCATGATTTACCATCTCAAAATATGATACCACGTATTTATCATAATATAAATGATGTCAAGACATGACATCCATTTTTAAGTTCAATATAGAATGATGATAGGCAATCATCATTTTCAAGTATGATATGAATTTCAAATATAAAATTTAGCAAGATTCAAATTTCAAAGATGATAATTTCATCAATCCGAGACATGATGTCAATTGTAAGTAGAAAATTAAGCTCATAATACCTTATCATAATTTATCAAGCATTCATGAAATATTTCAAGTATCTATGATACATATGATGCATATGCAATACATTTTGATATGTTTCAAGTATTTACGATGTGTTGCGATGTATTTGATGATTCTAATCATATTTCAAGCATTCGTAAAACATTCAAGCATTTACGATAAGATATATTTTACACATTATATCAATTTGTTATCAATTTACCACATTTCTCTCCCTTTGTCATCAACAAAAAAGATAACCATTTAACAATGCAAGTGTGTTAAAAAAAATTAAGCAAGTTCCACACCAATTTATCCAAGCCAAAAAAAGAAGGCAAAAGCTTTGCATGATAACTACTTTTTGTTTTTAAAATATGCAAAAGCTTTTTAGTTCTTCTTGAGATGTGCAAATTTCTTTCTTCATTTGTCATAAAAAAAAATTAGAGGAAAAAGAAGAAGAGTAAGGGAGGAATTCATCAAGAACCAAATTCATGAAAGGATTTGAATCAAGTCAAATCCAAAACAACAAATGAGTTTCATCAAATCATAGTTCTACTTTAACAAAGAGAAAGGATTAATTAAAAAGGATCAAGATGTCCATACAAAATCAAATCCTTATAAGTGATCATCACATACTAAAAGTCTATAAAAATTCTTCTTTCATGAGAAGAATAAGGAAGAATTTATGGAAAAGGAGTATCAAATGAAGGATCAAAAATCCAAGAATGAAATCTATGAGAGAAGGGACTAAGTATATCAAAAATCATTAAGTGATGGAGCAACGATGTGAAATAAATTTGATACCAAGTAAATTGATATTCCAGATTTCATGAAAGCCTTATTTACAAAAATCAAGAAAGTCCGGAAAAGATATATAACAAACTCATGCATTTGGATAATTTAACATCCCTAACTTTGCAAATAATCATCACATGAGAAATAAGACCAAAATTGAATCTTTTCTTTTGTAAATATCACGAGAAAGAAAGACGTTCTCGATTTAAAAAGAAAACCGAGAAATTCGAAGAATGTATCAAGGAATTTATGCATTCAAAAGATTTATCATGCCAAATTCTTAGAGTGTTGCAAGCATTAAACCATCATCAAGAAGCGTATCATAATATTGAAAAGCACATGACATCAAAGGGTACGTCATGAAATATAAGAAGTATCAAAGAGTATAACTCATCTTGGTGCTTTTTAGTTCCCTACTTCCTTTTATTAGCAGAAAAAAATACATAACCTATTCAGGTGATAGTAAATCAAAATACCTAAACAAAGTATTCAATTGCCGATGAATTTGCTATGTATCGGTTAAGATTTGATCTTGACGTAGTTCAATTCGATCCAGTTGAGTTACTATTAGATCGGCAGATGAGGAGGGTGCTTGCTCTATTGGAGGTGCTACCTCATGGGAATTGGTAGGAGGAGAATGACTTTCCCTATATACAGTGTTTCTGGTTCTAGTTCTGGTTCAAATGGGGGAGGTTCAATCCTCCTAGATAATCTAGTCCAAATTTCATTTCTTATTATTCATCTTAATCTTCTTTCCATTGATGACATTGAACCGATCTAGTTTGAAGGTTTCTTCATCAGATGGAATAACTATGTTATGTGCATGCATTAGTCTAGTGATTAAACCACCATATGGAAGCATCATATCTTTTGTTAGGAGTTCAATCATGTTTTGTTTTATCAGATATCCAAAATAGTTATCGTGTCCTATCATAATCCAATACATTGTTCCTAATTCCATTTAACTAACTTTATCATAATGGTATTGTTTTAGAAGTAGGATACTTATCATGATGTAACGAAACAATGTTGTGCTAAAAGGTAGTAAATGTTCACAACTTTTTGAAATGATAGACATATTTGAGTTATCAAAGATAGTTTCTAATACCTCAAAATATGTGACCCCAACTGATTCTTCATCCCATGGCCCTTTAAAGTAACAACCTCTTCTTTTCTCAAGAATACCTCTTCTTTTCTCAAGAATTCCTACAATGTTGCAAATTACGCTATCTGTGATGGATATGTGATGCCCTAAGAGATAAGTGAACACCCTATCGCTTTTATCCACATGCAAGTTGTTGTAAAACAAATGAACAAGTCTAGGATAAATGAGTTCACTTATTTGGAGGATTGGAAGGACATTTAAGTTGGCGAACCATTGAATTAGTTCTAAATTACTCAATTCTCCTAGATCTACATATTTTCGCTTATGAACACTTCTATATTCAAAGGTTGGGAATTTAGGGGCATGTTAAGGGGAATCAAAGAGTATGAAATCATAGGTTTCATCTACTCTCCTTTTTCCTTTGTCTTTTGAGGATCTTCTAGATGCTTTGGAACTACACAAGTTATCAATAAAAGAACTACAAGTAAGAAGCAAGATCTTATCAATTAATTGAGAGAAAAGTTTTGAGGATTACCCTTGTAGTGATCCCTTGAAAAGTTGAGATTGATTCTTAGATTTGTAGAAGAGAAGGGTTTTCTTAGGTTTTTAGAGGAAGAGCAAGAAGAATGAGAGGTGGAGAAGGATTTAGAGGTGTGGGGAAGAGGTGTAGGAAGGCTTGGGGGTGGTTCTACCGCCAACCCTAAAAGGGTTTATATAGGGTAGGGTTGCGGGTGGTGCTACCATCAGCTAGGCGATGCCACCGCCTACAACTAGTTCTTACTAGCGGTGCCACCGCCGGTGCACTATTTTTCCTCGAGTTGTATTTTTTTTTAATATCTTGCATCATTGCTTCTGTTTTGAGATACAGCAAGCAAGTAATTTTGCCTCCTTTTCATTTGAGACAAGCAAGATCATAGTCATAGTATGATGCAAACGCTTATTTGTATAAACATCATATCAACTCATTTCGAAGTTTTTACTTTCGTAAGAATACTTATAGAAATGATTAGTTCAAACATATCGATGATTCATGAATTAGATCTTTTGTTTTGTGAATTGCAAAGGGAAGGAATAAAAGTAAACAATCTCAAAAAATAAAATTTAATTTTCAAAGCTCAAGAAATCCAGAAAATATAAAAGAGGAACTCACACATAAGAATTCTCAAGTTTCAAATATCAATAAATCAAGATCAAATGTTTATAACATAAGATTTCAAATAATCATTATACCATCAAGTCATCAAGCATGATTGAATATAAAGCATCTTCAATCATTTTGCAACCAATAGTTCTACTTCTAATGATCTTTCCTTTATTGTCTTGGCTAGAGAGCTTTATGGGGTATTTTAGAACTCCGATCATAAGCCTTGAGCATCCACTATCAATATATTATTTTTGCTCCTAGCTTGTGATGGTAAATATTTCTACAAAGAAGGGTGATTTTTAGATAACCATTTGACCTTAGGTACCTCAAAAATCGATCTATTCAACTTATCATTTTGCATGAAGTTCTTTATGGTTCCTTTACGAACCCAAATCAATTTATGTGGACTATATCTCTTAAACGGATATTTGTAAACAACATGTCCGAGTTTGTAACAAAACTTGCATTTGATGCGAGTGATACATGCAAGGTAGGGCCTTTAACGAAGGTGGTTGGATTTTAGTGAGAGATACTCACAAATCCGATTCCACCTTTTCTATGAACGTGACCCTTATTAGCAAGGATCATGTTCAAGGACTTGCTACCAACCTGAAACTTTTCTAAAGTTTCTTTGAGTGGTAAGTTTTCCTTCTCAAGTGCCTCTAAGTGTTCACACTTAGTGCATGGAGACAACGAAGGACTATCATGCTTAAGTTTTTCAAGTTCATTATTTAAAAAGGCATGCTCCATTTTCAAAGAATTATACTCTACATTCATCGAACAATTTATGAAAAGCACTTAGAAGCTCATTAAAAGATAAATTTGCATCTAATGAACTACTTACCTCATCTCTTATAGCCATTAGTGCATAGTTGGCGATCTCCTTATTGCTTTGTTCTTCGCCTTTGGAATCGCTTGAGTCATCCCACGTTTCTTTGAGCATATTCTTCTTCTTTGGTTGTTTCTTCTTCATTTAGGAATATTCGCTTTTGAAATGTCTAGGCTTCTTGCATTCGTAGCATATAACTTATTCCTTTTTGGGTTAAATTTTATTTTTAGTGTCATTTTTAGATTTATTTCTTTTTATGAATTTTTTGAACTTTCTTGTGAAGAGTGCCAAGTCATCATCATAGTCCTCAACACTTGAATTTTCTTTTAAGTGGTTTTCATGAGTTCTTAGTGTCATATCTTTCATATTCTTTAGAAGGTTGTTCTCAAGCTCTTCATGAGCATTGCAAGCCATTTTGTAGGTTATCAAAGACCCAATTGTTAAATCTCAGATTTTTATGATGAAATTAATTGGTAAATTATTTGATCTAATCTATATGTTGAGATAAGTGTGCAAGATTAACTAAGATAGTGGTAAAGCATAAAGCATATGTTGGGCTGGAGTCAAAGATCCGACAATACGTCGAAGATTCGGACGATGTGCTAAAAGTTTGCTGGAAGCTCGTCGAGAGTTCATTTGGAGCTCGTCGAGAGTTTGCCGAAAGTTCGCTGGAAGTTCGTCGAGAAGTTCGTTGGAAGTTCTCCGAGAGAACAATTGACATACTAGACAGAGATTGCTTAGTTAAATGTCTTAATTGTCATAGTTAGACTAAGTTGAGTTAGGATTAGGAGGTAATCCTACTAAATCAGTTAGAGGCCAACTATGCACTTAATAAGGCTGAATTGGGCCGGTTAAATAGCCGATTCAGCACATGAAGTCATGGCCGGCTGTGGCATCGCTAGGACTCAATCTCTTAGGTGGTCTGGGCGATAGTACCATGGGCAGTTAATGTTGTCAAGCGATAGTACCGTCCTGTCAAGCGGTGGTACCGCTAGAGCTTGATCTCCAAACTCTATCAAGTAGTCGTATCACCCAGACTGAGTGATGATACTGCTCAATGTCAATCTACAGGCAGTGGTACCGCCAAATAATAGCGGTGGTACCGTCAATACCCCATAAACCGGGGATGTGATACTTTTTTGCTATAATTTCTGAAACCATTAGGGCCTATAAATACATCACTCTTTTCTGCATGAAAAGACATGAAAGTGTGTACAATATCTTAAAGTCTTGGGGTGTTAAGTGTTATAAAAGTGCTAAGAGTCCTCCGTAAAATGGAGAAAGTGTTATAAAGAGTGTAGTTGGTCTTCGCCCATTGAAGGAAGACAATTAGTGGATGTCGGTGACCTCGACGGAGGAGGAATCAGAAGTGGATATAGGCCACAACCACCGAACCACTATAAATTTTAGTGTGCTCATTTCTATTCTGCTTTTTATTACTATTATTACTTTTTAAGTTAATTGCTAATTCATTTACTCTAAAGTCAAGCACTTTCCGAGATTGGTTTTCAATGAACAAACATCTTACAAAACCCATGATTTTTTCCACTGCCCTAATTCACCCTCCCTCTTAGTGCTGACTTGATCCTAACAATTGGTATCAGAGCACAGTTACTATAAATTTGGTTTAAAACCCAAGAGGGGGGGTGAATTAGTACAGCAGTAAAATTACGTTGAGTCAGAAATCTTTGTACGATAAAAACATATCAGAAAGATGCTTAACTTGAGAGCACACGAAAGTGTAGTAAAAGTAAGAATTCAGGTTGCAATATAAGGAAAAAGCATGAAGGAAATGTAAACCAGAATTTTATAGTGGTTCGGTCGTCGTGACCTACATCCACTCCCGATTCCTCTTCACTCGAGACCATCGGCTTCCACTACTGATCTTTCTTCAATGGGCGAAGATCAACTACCCTTTTACACCCCTCTTCTCTTTTTCATAGGTTTAGGAGATAACCTTTTATAACCCTCTTTTGTAAGGTATCCCTCACACACCTCCCTTATGTTGGGAAATCATAGGGGGCGACATCATATGCGCAGCGGAAGAACAAGAAAACAAAAATCCCCGATTCCCAAAAAGATGTTCATCGTCGTGCGAAGATTGGTGCGCAAAATCCGCAAAAACACAAAACTGCGTATAGAGATTGTGTTACCTAGGGAGATCGTATATCCCTGTTTCCTTGCAGATCCTTAGGAGATGGTGAAGGAGGTCAAGCGTCCTCCTCTCTAGCGGTGATCCACACAGCAGGGTTGCGACGACGCTCCTCAAAACTCCAGGCCTACTCTGAGGTGGAGAGGGAGAGGAGAATAGGAAGGGCAAGCAAAGACTCTAGCCTATGAGGCTGTGAATCCCTCCTATTTATAGAGATCCCGTGTCAAAATCCTAATGGGTCCTTTCCCTAGTGGGTATTGGATCTGCATCCAATAAGACAAGGGCTCCGTCGGATATCTCATATCCGAACCTCTACTCATCGCAATGCCTACCATATGTGTGTGACCCTCTAGGCCCAATATCGAGCTGGCCGTGAGTCATACCTGTCAGAACTCCTTCTAACTCAGTGAATTATTATCTCTGTAATAATTCACTTGACTCATCGACTACGGAAGTACTAGGCCACTACGCCGTAGTCCCCAGACGATACAGGGGAATCCAATCCATTGGACCTGTCTGTCCTCAGTTACCATGTACCTATAGTCCCTCATCCATCTACTATCCCAGAGACCGTATATCGAGCATGGTGCTGTCAGACCCATACGGTTTCTACTCGAGTCTCGCTCTAATCGGATTCTCCCGGAGAACTCTTTCTCTCTCAACCCGAATGACCCTGGCCAGGGATTTGTCTGAGCAAGAACACATGGGATATTCCTCTCATGATACCGAGAGTGGATGATCCTCTATCGACACTCAATAGCCCTCGTAAGGTCGACTACCACTCCCAATGACCAACTGTACTAGATCTGGGAACAGCCAAACCTATAAGTCTGGTATCAAAGAGTGGAGCACTCATACAGGACATCCTTGGTGTCTCAAGTCTAAGAACCAGATACACCACTAGGACTACGGAATCGTTGTCTGACAATAAGGCATCATCAACCATCCAGCATTCCGTAAACGGATCAATCAGTGAACTCATTCTCCAATGAGCACCTGTACTGTATCCCTAGTGTCCCTACACGAGCAGCTATGAGACCAGCTGCATCCATCATATGGACGGGTATACAGCACACCAGTCTATCCGGTTATCACGATGTCCCTCTCGAGTAACCTATGACCGGGATTATTTAGGATATGTGTTTAAAGGTGAATCGATCTCATTATCGTGATCTCATCACGATCCGATTCCCATTGCACAAATCCAAGGACATCACAATATATATGCATTTATGCAATAGTTATAAAGTGATATACGCCAAAATATAATAAGCAAAAAGATTATGTATCAAGTCACACGTGCCATCACTCACGTGATTGGCTTGTTGGGCACTTATGACTAGCAATCTCCCACTTGACCTAAAGCCAATCACCTATGTGTCTGATCCCCATCAGACTCCTGTGACGCTCAAAGACAAAATGAGACAACGGCTTTGTCAGTGGATCTGCAATGTTATCTTCGGATGGAACTCTTTCATTGCTACATCTCCTCGGGTTACGATCTCTCTTATAAGCTGGAACCTCCTTAGAACACTTCTGATAAGACCCGGGTTCCCTTATTTGAGTAATCACCCCATAGTGGTCGCAATATAAGGAAGTCGACTTGTCGCTATCTGTATCGACTCCCAAACTCCCTCCTTTGCTGCATCTAATGCAGTAATGTACTCCGCCTCTATGGTCGAGTCAGCAGTAGTATCTTGCTTGGAACTCTTCCAGCACACTGCTCCTCCATTCAAGGTGTACACATACCCTGAATTCGACTTGCTATCATCGACATCAGACTGAAAACATGAGTCAGTGAAGCCTTCAACCTTAAGGCTATTACCTCCATTTACTAGTAAAAGATCCTTAGTCCTTCTCAAGTACTTAAGGATACACTTTACTGCTTTCCAGTGCTCCAAGCATGGATCCGCCTGATACCTGCTCGTGACACTCAGAGCATGCGCTATATCAGGCCTAGTACATAGCATGGCATACATGATAGACCCTATTGTTAAGGCATAAGGTATCATATCCATGTTCGCCCTTTATTGGAATTTTTCATGCCAAAACTTTTGACAATGGTTTCTATGTACCTGGACTGGGACAAGCCAAGCATCCTCTTAGATCTATCTCTATAGATTCTAATCCCCAAGATATAGGATGCTTCCCCTAAGTCCTTTATGGAGAAGTGTCTAGATAACCAAGCCTTTACTGTGGATAGCATTCCTATGTCATTCCCAATGATGAGGATGTCATCCACATATAACACCAAAAAGGTGATAGCGCTCCCACTTACCTTTCTGTATACACAAGGCTCATCTTCGTTCTTAACAAAGTCATAAGATCTGATTGCCTCATCAAATCTTATGTTCCAACTTCGGGAAGCTTGCTTTAGTCCATAAATGGATCTAAGCAACCTACACACCTTATCTGGACAGTTCTTGGACACGAATCCCTCAGGTTGCATCATATACACCTCCTCCTCGAGGTTCCCGTTGAGGAATGCGGTTTTTACATCCATCTGCCAGATCTCATAATCATAGTGTGCTGCAATAGCCAATAGAATTCTGATGGATTTTAGCATTGCTACGGGTGAGAAAGTTTCGTCGTAGTCAACACCTTGCCTTTGACGATACCCCTTAGCCACTAGCCTTGCTTTATAGGTCTCTACCTTTCCATCTACTCCGATCTTTTTCTTAAAGATCCACTTGCAACCGATGGGTACAATACCTTTGGGTGCATCAACTAGGTTCCAAACCTTATTGGAGTACATAGAATCTATCTCAGAATTCATGGCTTCTTTCCACTTCCCGGAGTCTATACTCATAATAGCCTCCTCGTAGGTCTGAGGATCAATATCCTCTACATCCTCTGCTCTAATATGTCCCACATATCTCTCAGGAGGATGGGATACTCTATCAGACCTGCGTAAAGTTGAAACTTGTGTATTAGATACCTGAACAGACTCGGGCTGTAGAGTGGTGCTTGAGCTTGGTTCTCCAACCTCGCTCAATTCTATCATTCTCCCACTGTCTCCGTCAAGAATGTGTTCCTTCTCAAGGAACACTGCTCTCTTAGCTACAAAGACCTTTTGGTCCTCGAGATGATAGAAGTAATACCCACAAGTTTCCTTGGGGTATCCCACAAATTTACATCGCCCTGTCCTTGATTCTAACTTATCAGGGTTGTGTCTTTTAACATGGGCAGAGCAGCCCCAAATCTTAACAACCTTAAGATCAGGCTTCTTCCCTTTCCATATCTCATATGGTGTAGACACCACCGACTTAGTTGGAACTCTGTTCAGAAGGTAAGCTGCGGTTTCTAGGGCATATCCCCAGAATGAGATGGGTAGGTCAGCGAAACTCATCATGGACCGTACCATATCTAATAATGTACGATTTCTCCTTTCAGAGACACCATTGAGCTGAGGTGTATAAGGAGGTGTCCATTGGGATAATATCCCATGGTCCTTGAGGAAGTGAGTAAACTCTGTACTTAAGTACTCACCTCCTCGATCTGATCGAAGAGTTTTGATACTCTTTCCAGTCTGGTTCTCCACCTCATTCTTATACTCTCTGAATTTCTCAAAGGCCTCGGACTTGTACTTCATTAAGTACACATATCCATACCTTGAGAAATCATCAGTAAATGTAATGAAGTAGGAGTAACCTCCAATGGCATGAGTTGACATGGGTCCACATACATCACTATGTATGAGTTCCAACAACTCAGTGGCTCTCTCTCCAGTTCCACTAAATGGAGAGTTGGTCAGTTTTCCACGAATGCAAGGTTCACAAGTTGCATATGACACATAGTCGAATGGATCTAGATATCCATCATTTAGCAACTTTTGAATCCTTCTTTCATGGATGTGACCTAGCCTACAATGCCACAGGTATGCACTGTTCAACTCATCTCGTTTCCTTTTGGACACATTTATATTCATGATATGTGGAGTGGTGTCTAACATAAATAAACCATTATGTAATGTTCCTTTCGTGATGATCTTATCATCTAATAATATCGAACAACCATTGTTCTCAAAAACAAATTTATATCCACTAACTGTTAAACATGAAATGGAGATAATGTTTTTGATAATAGAAGGAACAAAATAACATGCATCTAATGCAATAAAAGCTCCACTAGGCAGATGTAGGGCGACCTCGCCAACAGCTAATACAGCAACTTTTGCTCCATTACCCATCTTGAGGTCCATCTCGCCTCTCTCTAGTCTCCTAGGCCTTGCCAGAACCTGCAACGAATTGCATATATGATAAGCACTACCGGTATCTAATACCCATGTGTTATCATAAGAGTCTGACAAATGGAGACTGATCATGAATGTACCTGAAGCTTCATCAAGCTTTTGTTTCGCCCTTTCTGCAAGGTACTCTTTGCAGTTTCTCTTCCAGTGCCCATCTTTACCACAGTGGAAGCACTGGCCTTTGTCCTTTGTTGGGTCTTTCTTAGCAACCTTTGCTTTACCTTGTTTGCCCTTGCCCTTTCCCTTCTTAAGGGACCTTTCTGCTTTCCTTTTCTTTCTGGTCTCACCAGTGTAGAGAACTGGCTTCTCTTTCTTAATAGTACTCTCTGCCTCCCTCAACATATTGAGGAGCTCTGGGAGAGTCACCTCAAGCTTGTTCATATTAAAATTCATTATGAACTGTGAAAAGGAATCTGGTAGGGACTGAAGCACAATGTCCACACACAAGTTATCCTCTAGGACCATTCCTAGACCTGTGAGTTTCTCTATCCACTCAATCATCTTTAGGACATGGTTCTGAACCGGTGTCCCCTCAGTCATCCTAGCGCGGAAAAGGCTCTTGGATATCTCATATCGTTGAGTCCTTCCCTGTTCCTCAAACAATTTACGGACATGTAGGAGAATGGATCTGGCATCCATCTTTTCATGTTGTCTCTGTAACTCTGAAGTCATAGAGCCCAACATATAGCACTGAGCAAGAGTGGAGTCATCAATGTACTTCACGTAGCGAGCGATCTCATCCTCGCTTGCCCCTTCTTCGGGCGTAGGCATCACTGTATCAAGGACGTACACGATTTTCTCCGCTGTGAGAACAATTCTCAAGTTACAGAGCCAATCCGTATAATTTGGACCAGTGAGGCGGTTGACATCAAGTATGCCACGTAAGGGATTTGAAAGCGACATTTTCTAAAAATAAAGATGTAGCAAAAATGAATAACATGCAGATTTTGCAAGAAATAAACTATCAAGATATGGACTTCTATCTTAATATGCTCCCACTATTTTACTAACGAGTCACGCGACACCCTCAGCACGTGAAACGGAAGTCTCCGGCAGACTTCTAGTGGGGATCAGGATCCAATCAGCGTCTTAGTGTAACCTCGAGGGACTCGACCAATCACACTAAGCCTAAAAGGTAGACAACTCTTGCCGATCACAACTCCTTGTGATTCCCGTCCTGTTCGGCCTCCGAATCACCATGGCCTCGAGGGACTCGACCAACCATGATGCTCGGTTAAGTCAACACATTCGTTACAAGATGAGTCTGATTTGATGATATACCCTCGAGGGACTCGACCAAGCATATCATGCCCTCAGGTCACCGGTGACATCTCTATGTCGTAAGCAAGATAGCGAATCGCGATATAGGTGAGTCTCGAGGGACTCGACCAACTCAACCTACACCGGGATTCGGTTCCTACTCATAACGATGGAAGGCCACGTGGGTCAATCTAATTGCCTCACGTTTACCGACTTAATATTATCGAGAGATGTTTCTATGATTTGGTCTCCTAATATGACATGTCACACATATGCATATTTTATATATATCTACATCGCATGCAAATATATATACATATCTAGTATGTGTATAAGCAATCACACCAGATGATCATGGACCACAACCTAATATGATTAGGCCCGAGCCAGTAGGCCTAATCACTCACATCAAGATCTATGTGTGCAACGGTGCATCTCCATGCCTTGTGATCGTCCATCTCGTCCTCGTCGGTTCCGTCGACATCTTGATGCATCTCCATGCATCACGATCGTCCGTCTCGTGGGTCCCGCTATGGCATCCACGCTCCCGCTGCGCCTCCTCATGTGATTACAACTTAATCATAGGCACGCAGGCCCGACAATAAACGAGAAATATAATGGAGGTTCGCAGACCTCAATAATAATAATCACAAGTACACACATCACACGGTCCATGATCATCCGTCCACTCATCATACATCACATGTATAAATAATCATCATCATGTAGGACTACTAGATAATAATAAAAATAATAATCAACTAAACCTTTTAATTAATTAATATTTTCTGAAATCAGGGATATATAGGGAATTTCTCAATTCCTAAGGGTATTTTCGTAATTTGGACAAAAGACAGAAACTGGAATTTCTCAAATTCCGAGGGGCAAAACTATCTTTTGCGCAGAAAACCCTAATACCCTTTCCCCTTTTCACTGCTGCCGCCGTCGCCACACTGCCGGCGGCGGCCTGTACGGCGAGGGGCGGGGCGCTACCCTCGCCTGCGGGTGGCACGCACGCTGGCAACGCTGCCGCTGCAGGTGGGCGCCCCCGCGGGCGTCGCCGCCTCCGCGGGCAGTTCTGCCGGCGAGGCAGCGCCCGCAGGCGGTGCTGCCTCGCTGGCGGCCGCCCCTGCGGGTTTTTTGCCCGTGGGAGCAGCGGCCACAGGCGCCGCTGCCCTGCGGTGCCTCAGCCCGCGCTGCTGCCCCGCGGTGACTCTGCCCGCGGCGCTGCCCTGCGGTGCCTCAGCCCGCGCTGCCAGCCCCGTCGGCCGCAAGCCTGCTGCAAGCAGGCCGTCGGCCGGCTCCTGCAGGCACAGCGCTTGCGCATGCGCCGGCGCTGTGCTGCCTGGCTGCGGCTGCAGCAGCGGCTGCCGCTGCAGGTGGCTGCAGGTATGCAGATCGAGGGCAGCAACTGTTGCTGCCCTTCCTCGCTTTTGCGTCAACGATTTTGACGTCAATATTCTTCCTAAACACAACACACGCAGTTCAAAACCAATCATTCGCACGAACAACCTGGCTCTTATACCACTGTTGGGAAATCATAGGGGGCGACATCATATGCGCAGCGGAAGAACAAGAAAACAAAAATCCCCGATTCCCAAAAAGATGTTCATCATCGTGCGAAGATTGGTGCGCAAAATCCGCAAAAACACAAAACTGCGTATAGAGATTGTGTTACCTAGGGAGATCGTATATCCCTGTTTCCTTGCAGATCCTTAGGAGAGGGTGAAGGAGGTCAAGCGTCCTCCTCTCTAGCGGTGATCCACACAGCAGGGTTGCGACGACGCTCCTCAAAACTCCAGGCCTACTCTGAGGTGGAGAGGGAGAGGAGAATAGGAAGGGCAAGCAAAGACTCTAGCCTATGAGGCTGTGAATCCCTCCTATTTATAGAGATCCCGTGTCAAAACCCTAATAGGTCCTTTCCCTAGTGGGTATTGGATCTGCATCCAATAAGACAAGGGCTCCGTCGGATATCTCATATCCGAACCTCTACTCATCGCAATGCCTACCATATGTGTGTGACCCTCTAGGCCCAATATCGAGCTGGCCGTGAGTCATACCTGTCAGAACTCCTTCTAACTCAGTGAATTATTATCTCTGTAATAATTCACTTGACTCATCGACTACGGAAGTACTAGGCCACTACGCCGTAGTCCCCAGACGATACAGGGGAATCCAATCCATTGGACCTGTCTGTCCTCAGTTACCATGTACCTATAGTCCCTCATCCATCTAATATCCCAGAGACCGTATATCGAGCATGGTGCTGTCAGACCCATACGGTTTCTACTCGAGTCTCGCTCTAATCGGATTCTCCCGGAGAACTCTTTCTCTCTCAACCCGAATGACCCTGGCCAGGGATTTGTCTGAGCAAGAACACATGGGATATTCCTCTCATGATACCGAGAGTGGATGATCCTCTATCGACACTCAATAGCCCTCGTAAGGTCGACTACCACTCCCAATGACCAACTGTACTAGATCTGGGAACAGCCAAACCTATAAGTCTGGTATCAAAGAGTGGAGCACTCATACAGGACATCCTTGGTGTCTCAAGTCTAAGAACCAGATACAC
Organism: Musa acuminata AAA Group; assembly: GCF_036884655.1. NCBI lineage: Eukaryota > Viridiplantae > Streptophyta > Magnoliopsida > Zingiberales > Musaceae > Musa > Musa acuminata. The sequence goes on along the minus strand of NC_088347.1, from coordinate 20,257,591 downwards.
CACTAGGACTACGGAATCGTTGTCTGACAATAAGGCATCATCAACCATCCAGCATTCCGTAAACGGATCAATCAGTGAACTCATTCTCCAATGAGCACCTGTACTGTATCCCTAGTGTCCCTACACGAGCAGCTATGAGACCAGCTGCATCCATCATATGGACGGGTATACAGCACACCAGTCTATCCGGTTATCACGATGTCCCTCTCGAGTAACCTATGACCGGGATTATTTAGGATATGTGTTTAAAGGTGAATCGATCTCATTATCGTGATCTCATCACGATCCGATTCCCATTGCACAAATCCAAGGACATCACAATATATATGCATTTATGCAATAGTTATAAAGTGATATACGCCAAAATATAATAAGCAAAAAGATTATGTATCAAGTCACACGTGCCATCACTCACGTGATTGGCTTGTTGGGCACTTATGACTAGCACCTTAGAATTCTCTCTAAGCTTTAGGAAGAGGGAACTCAACTTTCTAATAGGGTTTACAACTTTAGAATCACAGAGTTTTGCTCAACTTTCTTGCTCTTTCATGCAAGAATAGCTAAGGTATTTATAGACTCCAATTGGCTTAAAAAATAGAGCCAAAAAGTCTTATCTCGGATTTTTCGGGTCCAAGCGGTACCACCGCCTGCAGCACTAATACTAGGCAATACTATCGCTCAGTCTGGCGATACTACCTCTTGACACAGTCTGGGAGACTGTGTTTGGGTGGTACTACCGCTTGACACAATCGGGGAGACTATGTCTAGGCAGTACCACCGCCCAGTCTAGCGGTATCACCACTTGACACAATCTTGAAGACTGTGTCTGGGTAGTATCATTATCAGACCTTGCTACAGGACACTAAATGAGCCAAACAATAGGCCCAATTCAGCCCTGATTTAGGCTCAATTGGCCCCTAATTGAGTTGGCATTATTTTTACCCAAATATCAACTCAATTAGACCTAAACTAACTTAATCTAAAAAATTATTACAAGCATGAATCCTATGTTGTCTGATATGTCATTGGTTCGTTCAGCACTTCGTTCGATCCTTCGACGCATTGTCCTCTCCTTCGGCATATTGCCCAATCGATATGTTATCTTCCCATAACATCCGATCTCCTTGGCATAATGTCTGATCTTCTTGGCCCGATGCCCGAACTCATGGAATGAAGCCTTCTGCCAATACGTCGACCAATCATCCGGCTCGACGTCAAATCTTCTAACATGTTCACTTCAGCCCAATGTCTGATTTCTCCTGCTTTAATCAATTTGTCTCCCCTTGATCGAAGCTAGTCCTTGGTCACTCAAAATGTAGATTAGATCATAAACTCATCAATTGATTTCATCATCAAAATTCGAGATTCAATACTTAATGCCAACTTGATCCTAACACCGACCTCAGGCTGTGGGATGATTGTATCTAGGACATATATGATTTTTTTTCACTATGAGAACTATTCTTAAGTTACGAAGTCAATCCGTATAGTTTGAACCATTTAGACGATTAGCATCAAGTATGCCACATAGAGGGTCTGACGGCAACATGTTTTTGACAAACAAGAGATGTAGCATAAAAGAATAATATATAGATTTTATAAAAAATAAACAATCAAGATATAGACTTCTTATTGAATCTTGGATTTTGATGATGAAATCAATTGGTGAATTAATGATCTAATCTATGTGTTGATATAAGTGATGTAGGACTAACTACGATCGTGAAAAAGGTAAAACAATTAAAGAAGAATCAAATGTTAGGCCGGAGTCAATGATCGAGCATCGGGTTGGATGAATCGAGGGTTACACCGAAGGATCAGAAGATGTAGTGAAAGCTCATCGAAAGTTCGCTGAAAGCTCACCAGAAGATCACGGGAGCTCGTTGGAAGTTCACCGAGAGTTCGTTTGAATAATTAACGTCCCAGACAACTTAGATTACTTGTATAATAATTGTTTTAGCCTTAACTATTATAGTTAAGACTTTAATTTGAGTTAGTTTTGGGAGAAATCCTACTAACTCAATTAGGGGCCAACTAGGCCCAATTCAACCCTGTTTTAGGAGAAATTATAGTGAGGTTGAATCTCAAGGGCTAAGTAGTAGCTACTTCTCCCATTGCATAGCCGAAAATAAGCGATAAAGAGGGTGTGGGTCAGAGTAATGTTAGAATATTTGTTTTGTTGGGAAATATGGGGCAGCATCACATGTGCAATAGAATAATAGAAAATAAAATCCTAAAATTTCTCGCATAGAAAGAAGGTTTCATCATCGTGCGAAGATTGGTGCGCAAAAACCCGCAAAATCGAAAACTACGTATATAAGAAAGATGTGTTACCAAGGGAGATCATATATCCCTAAAAACCTGCATATCTATAAGAGAGGATGAAGGAAGTCAACTATCCTCCTCTCTAATGGTGATCCACATGATAGGGGTTGTGAAGACGCTCTTCAAATCGCTACACAATCCTCCTTTTCACGCGCACCAAGCGATCAAGAATGGGCCGGCCCTTCGTGCTATCCACATGCCCCAAATAGGGGCTACTAGTTGAGGAGGAGAGGGAGAGAGGAGTATAGGAGGTAGTAGCTAAAAAAGGTTTAGCCTATGTGCTAGTCATAGGTGACCTGCAAGCCAATCACGTGAGTGATGGCACGTGTGACTTGACACGCAGTCTTTTTATTTATTATTATATTTTGATATTTTATCACTTTATATTAACTATTGCTTGAATATATTGTGATGTCCATGGGTCTGTACAATGGGAATCAGATCATGATGAGATCATGATAATGAGACAGATTCGTCTTTAAATATAGATCCTAAATAATCTCGGTCATAGGTTACTCGAGAGGGACATTGAGATAGCCAGACATACTAGTGTGTTGTATACCCATTATATGATGGATGCAGCTGGTCTCATAGCTTCTCATGTGGGGACACTAGGGATACAGTACAGGTGCTCATTAGGGAATAAATTCACTGATTGATCCACTTATGAAATGTTGGATGGTTGATGATGCCTTATTGTTAGACAACGATTCCGTAGTCCTAGTGGTGTATTCGATCCTTAGACTTGATACACTAAGGATATCCTGTATGAGTACTCCACTCTTTGATATTGGACTTATAGGTTTTGAGGTTCTAGATCTAGTACAACCGGTCATCGGGAGTGATAGCTAACCTTACGAGGACTATTGAGTGTCAATAGAGGATCATCCACTCTTAGTGTCATGAGAGAAATATCTCATGTGTTCTTACTCAGACAAATCCCTATCTATGGTCATTCGGATTGAGAGAGAGAGTTCTCTAGGAGAATCCGATTAGAGCGAGACTCAAGTAGAAACTCTATGGGTCTATTAGCACCATGCCCGGTATATAGTCTTTGGGATATTAGATGGATAATGGACTATATGTATATGGTAATTAAGGATAAATATGACCAATGGATTGGATTCTCCTGTATAGTCTAGGTACTATGGCGTAGGGGCCTAATACGTCCATAGTCGATGAGTCGAGTGAATTATTATGGAGATAATAATTTACTAAGCCAGAAGGAGTTCTGATAGATATGACTCACGGCCAACTCGATATTGGGTCTAGAGGGTCACACACATATGGTAGACATTATAATGAGTAGAGGTTCAAATATGAGATATCCACCGAAGCTCCTATATTATTGGATATCTAATAAGCTCCTGAATTATTGGATTCTATGAATGAGATCCAATAAGAGCCAATGAGAGATTATTAGATAAAGATCCACTAATCTAAGAGGCTTAAGTATTTGGATGGAGATCCAATACCCAATAGGGTAGGATTCATTAGGGTTAAGTTGACAAGGGACCTCTATAAATAGGAGGGAACTAATGATTCATAGGCTAGAGCTTTTTGGGTTGCCTCTCATATTCTTCTCCCCTTCTCCTCCTCAAATAGCAGGCTTGGAGTTTTGAGGAGCATTGTCATAGCCCTGCTATGTGAATCACCGCTAGAGAGGAGGGTGCTTGACCTCCTTTACCCTCTCCTAGAGATCTACAAGAATTCAGGGATATATAATCTCCCTAAGTAACACAATCTTTCATATACGCAATTTTAAGTTTTGCGGTTTTTGTGTACCAATCTTCGCATGACAACGAACACATTTTTTGAGAAATTAGGGATTTTGTTTTTAATATTCTTTCGTTGCGCATATGATGTTGCCCCCTAGATTTCCCAACAGTGGTATCAGAGCTAGGTTGTTTATGCGAAAAATTAGTTTTGAACTATATGTGTTGTGTTTTGGAGAAGTTTATAACGTCAAAATTGTTGACGCAAAAGCAAAAAAAGGCAGCACTCGTTGCTGCCCTCGCAGATGGTAGCCTTAGCTGCCATCTGCGTGCAAGGTGCTGGCGACCGTCAGGTTGCTACCAATGGCCTACCTACAGTAGGCCGCTAGTAGTGCTGCCCTCAGGCGCTACGCCCGAGGGGAAAACTGCCCACAAGGGCAGTGGCACATGCAGGTGCTGCACTCACGGGCAGAGATGTCACGTAGGCAGCCTGTGCATGGGCGGTGGGCTCACGGGCGAGCCGCCCACAAGGGCGAGGCTCACTAGCGGCGGTCGCTTGCCTGCAGGCGCAGGCGAAGCCTGCCGCCACTGGGCCCACGCGCAAGCCCCAATAGAGGCGCCCCTAGGGGCGGCATTACTCATAGGAGTGCCCGCTAGTGGGCCCACCGCTCGTAGGTGAGCTGCCTGCGGGCAAGAGCAGCGCCTCCGCCCCTCGCCGCACAGGCCACCGCCGACAAGGTGGCGGCAGCCACAACAAGCATGGGAGAAAGGGCTTAGGGAATTTCTAGGTAAAAGATAGTTTTTCCCTTCGAAATTTTAAAAATTTTAAATTCTATCCTTGTCCAAATCAAGGTATGCAATACCGTACTATACCGATGTTTCGAGGTTGGCTTGGTACGATACGGTACCAGTGTACTTAACGGTACACCCTGGTGTACTGAATAATTTTATATATTTTTCTTCATTACTGTAGCAATGTAGCACTGCTATAGTATAGCACTGTAGCACTGCTACAGTGTAATACTATAGCACTGTAGCAGTACCGGGCAGTCCACGTATCGGTATACCATCGAACCGATACGTACCGCCCGTACCGGGCGGTACCATTCGGTACTACATACCATGGTCTAAATTATGAAAATACCCCTCATAATTCATAAAATTCCCTATATATCTTTAATTTCAGAAAATATTAATTAATTAAAAAGTTTAATTATTATTATTATTATCTAGTAGTCCTACATGATGATGATGTGAATATATAATGTATGATATATGGATGGATGATCATCGATTGTGTGATGTGTGTACTTATGATTATTATTGTTAAGGCTTACAAGTCTCTATTTTATTTCTCGTTTATTGTCGGGTCTAAGTACCTATGATTAAGTTGTGATTACACGAGGAGGCACAGCAAGAGCATGGAAGCGATAGCGGGACCGACGAGACGAAAGATTGTAATGCATGGAGATGTGTCGAGATGTCAACGGAACCGATGAGGACAAGATGGACGATCACAAAGCATGAAGATGCACTACTGCACATATATATCTTGATGTAAGTGATTAGGCCCACTAGCTCGGGCCTGATCATATTAGGTTGTAGTCCATGATCATCTGGTGTGATTGTTTATACACCTACTAGATATGTATATATATTTGCATACGATAGACATATATATTAAATATGTATGTGTGTGATATATCATATTAGGAGACCAAATTAAAATCCCCTCTCTCGATAATATTAAGTTGGTAAATGTGAGGCAATTAGATTGATCCATGTGGCCATCCATCGTTATAAGTAGGGACTGATTCTCGATGTAAGTTGAGTTGGTCGAGTCCTTCGAGACTCACCTATATTACGATTCACTATCGCCTACGACATAGTGATGTCACCGGTAACCTGAGTATATTGTATGCTTGATCGAGTCACTCGAGGATATATCATCGAATCAGACTCATCTTGTAAGATGGTGTTGACTTAACTAAACATCATAGTTGGTCGAGTCCCTCAAGACCATGGTGGTTTGGAAGCCGAACAGGATGAGAATCACAAGGAATTGTGATCGACAAGTGTTGTCGACCTTTTGGGCTTAGTGTAATTGGTCGAATCCCTCGAGGTTACACTAAGAGGCAGATTGACTCCCGATCCCCATTAGAAGTCTGTCAGTGACTTTTGTTTTATGTGCTAAGGGTGTCGCGTGACTCCCTATCTGTATATTAAGATAGAAGTTCATATATTGATTGTTTATTTTTACAGAATCTGCATGTTATTTATTTCTAATGTATCTTTATTTTCAGAAAAATGTCACTTTTAAATCCCTTACATGGTATACTTGATGTCAACTGCCTCACTAGTCTGAACTATACGAATTAGCTCTGCAACTTGAGAATTGTTCTAACGGCGGAGAAAATTACATACGTCCTTGATACAGTGATAACTACACCTAAGGAAGGGGCAAGCGATGATGAGATCGCTCGCTACGTGAAGTACATAGATGATTCCACTCTTGCTTAGTGTTACATGTTGGGCTCTATGACTCCTGAGTTACAGAGATAGCATGAAAAGATGGATGTCAAATTCATTCTCCTATATGTTCGCAAATTGTTTGAGGTACAGGGAAGGACTTAACGATATGCGATATCCAAGAGCCTCTTCCATGCTAGGATGACTGAGGAGACATCAGTTCAGAACCATGTCCTAAAAATGATTAAGTGGATAGAGAAACTCACAGGTTTAGAAATGGTCATAGAGGATAACCTATGTGTGGATCTTGTGCTTCAATCCCTACCATATTCTTTTTCACGGTTCATAATTAATTTTAATGTGAACAAGCTTAAGGTGACTCTCCCTAAGCTCCTCAATATGTTGAGGGAGGCAGAGAGTACTATCAAGAAAGAGAAGTCAGTTCTCTATACTAGTGAGACCAAAAAGAAAAGGAAAGCAGAAAAGTCCCTTTAGAAGGGCAAGGGCAAGGGTAGACCGAGTAAAATAAAGGTTGCTAAGAAAGACCCGAGAAAGGACAAAGGCTAGTGCTTCCATTGCGACAAAGATGGGCACCGGAAGAGGAACTGCAAAGAGTACCTTGAAGAGAGGGCAAAATAAAAGCTTGGAGAAGGTTCAAGTACATTCATAATTAGTCTCAATTGTCATATTTTTGTGATAGTGCATGGGTATTGGATATCGACGGTGCTTATCACATCTGCAATTTGTTACAAATTCTAACAAAGCCTAGGAGATATGTGAGAGGAATACTGTATAATAGTTTATTTATGCTAAACACTACTCTACATATCATGAATGTAAGTGTGTCCAAGAGGAAATGAGATGAGGTGAACAGTCCATACTTATGGCATTGTAGGCTATGTCACATCCATGAGGGAAGGATCCAAAAGTTACTAAAGAATGGATATCTAGATCCATTCGACTATGAGTCATATGTAACTTATGAGTCTTACCTTCATGAAAAACTAACTCTCATTTTAGTGAAACTAGAGAGAGAGCCATTGAGTTACTAGAACTCATACATAGTGATATATATAAGATTATGTCAACTCATGCTATAGGCGGTTACTCCTACTTTATTACTTTTACTAGTGATTTCTCAAAGTATGGACATGTGTACCTGATGAAGTATAAGTTTGAGGCCTTTAAGAAATTCAAAGAGTATAAGAATGAAGTGGAGAACCAGACTGGAAAGAATATTAAGACTCTTCGATCAAATCAAGGAGGTGAGTACTTGAGTGCAAAGTTCACCCAGTTCCTCAAGGACCATGGGATTATATCCCAATGGACACCTCCTTATATACCTCAGCTCAATGGTGTATCTAAAAAGAGGAATCGTACACTGTTAGACCTGATGCAGTCTATGATGAGTTTCGTTGACCTACCCATCTCATTCTAGGGATACACCCTAGAGATTGCAACTTACCTTTTGAACAAAATTCTAACTAAATCAGTAGTGTCTACACCATATGAGATATGGAAAGAGAAAAGCTCGATTTTAAGGTTGTTAAGATTTGGGGTTGCCCTACCCACGTTAAAAGACATAACCCTAATAAGTTAGAATCAAGGATGGAGCAGTGCAAGTTTATGAGATACCCCAAGAAAACTTATGGGTATTATTTCTATCATCCCAATGATCAAAAGGTATTTGTAGCCAAGAGAGCGGTGTTCCTTGAGAAGGAACACATTCTTGGCGGAGATTGCGGGAGCATGATATAGTTGAGCGAGGTTGGAGAACCTAGCTCAAGCATCACTCCACAGCCCAAGTTTGTTCAAGTACCTAGTACATAAGTTCCGACTTTACGTATGTCTGGTAGAGTATCTCATCCTCCCGAGAGATATGTGGGACATATTAGAGGAGAGGATATTAAGGATATTGATCCTCAGACCTATGACGAGGCTATTATGAGTATAGACTCCGGGAAGTGGTAAGAAGCCATGAATTCTGAGATGGATTTTATGTAGTCCAATAAAGTTTAGAACCTAGTTGATGCACCCGAGGGTATTATACCCATTGGTTGCAAGTGGATCTTCAAAAAGAAGATAAGAGTAGATGGAAAGGTAGACACCTATAAAACAAGGCTAGTGGCTAAGAGGTATCGTCAAAGGCAAGGGATTGACTATAATGAAACCTTCTCACTCGTAGCCATGCTAAAATCCATCCGAATTCTATTGGCTATTGTAGCACACTATGATTATGAGATCTGACATATGGACGTGAAAATCATATTCCTTAATGGCAACCTCGAGGAGGAGGTATAAATGATACAACCTAAGAGATTCGTGTCCAAGGACTACCCAAATAAGGTGTGTAGGTTGCTTAGGTCCATTTATGGACTAAAGTAAGCTTCCCGAAGTTGGAATATAAGATTTGATGAGGCAATCAGATCTTATGACTTTGTTAAGAATGAAGATGAGTCTTATGTGTATAGGAAGGTAAGTGGGAGCGTTATCACCTTCTTGGTGTTATATGTAGATGACATCCTGATCATTGGGAATGATGTAAGAATGCTATCCACAGTGAAGGCTTGGCTATTTAGACACTTCTCCATGAAGGACTTAGGAGAAGCATCATATATCTTGGGGATTCGGATCTATAAAGATAGATTCAAGAGGATGCTTGACATGTCCTAATCCAGGTACATAGACACCATTGTCAAAATGTTTGACATGGAAAATTCTAAAAGAGGTCTCATACCGATAAGACATGGGATATCGCTTTCTGGAAGTATATCCCTAAAGACTCCTAAAGAAAGGGCGAACATGAATAGGATATCATATGTCTCAGCAATAGGATCTATCATGTATATCATGCTATGTACCAGGCCTGATATAGTGCATGCTTTGAGTGTCATGAGCAGGTATCAGGCGCATCTAGCTTGGAGCACTAGAAAGCAATAAAGTATATCCTTAAGTACTTGAAAAAGACTAAGGATCTTTTACTGGTATATGAAGGTAGTAGCATTAGGGTTGAAGGTTACACAGACTCGAGTTTCCAGTTCGATGTCGATGATAGTAATTTAAATTTGGGGTGTGTGTACACCCTGAATAGAGGAGTAGTGTGCTAGAAGAGTTCAAAGAAAGATACTACTACTAACTCGACGACAAAGGTGGAGTACATTACTACAGCAGAGGTAGCAAAGGAGGGAGTTTGGATGAAGAAGTTCAACACAGATATGGGAGTCGTCCTGGGCAGCGAGGAGCTGATTCCCTTATATTGCGACAACAATAGGGTGATTGCTTAAGCAAAGGAACCTAGGTATCATCAGAAGTGTTCTGAGGAGGTTCTAGCTTATTAGAGAGATCATGATCCGAGGAGATGTATTAATAGAAAGAGTTCCATCCGAAGATAACATCGTAGATCAACTGACAAAGCTGTTGTCTCATATTATCTTTGAGCGTCATAGGAGTCTGATAGGGATCAGACACATAGGTGATTGGCTATCGATCAAGTAGGAGATTGCTAGTCATAGGTGCCCTGCAAGCCGATTACATTAGTGATGGCACATGTGACTTGACACATAATCTTTTTATTTATTATTATATTTTGGTATTTTATCACTTTATATTAACTGTTGCTTGAATATATTATGATGTCCATGGGTCTGTGCAATAGGAATCGGATCGTGATAAGATCATAATAATGAGATTGATTCATTTTTAAACACAGATCCTAAATAATCCCGGTCATAGATTACTCGAGGGATACCGAGATAACCAGACAGATTAGTGTATTGTATACCCGTCCATATGGTGGATGCAGCTAGTCTCATAGCTGCTTGCGTGGGAACACTAGGGATACAGTACAAGTGCTCATTGGGAAATGAGTTCACTGATTAATCCGCTTACGGAATACTGGATGGTTGATGATGCCTTATTATCAGACAACGATTCTGTAGTCCCAATGGTGTATATGATCCTTAGACTTGAGACACCAAGGATGTCATGTATGAGTGCTCCACTCTTTGATATCGAACTTATAGGTTTGGAGGTTCCAGATCTAGCATAGTCGGTCATCGGGAGTGGTAGCCAACCTTCCGAGAACTATTCAGTGTCGATAAAGGATCATCTACTCTCGGTGTCATAAGAGGAATATCTCATATGTTCTTGCTTAGATAAATTCTTAGCTAGGGTCATTAAAATTGAGAGAGAAAGAGTTCCCCAGGTGAATCCGATTAGAGCGAGACTCGAGTAGAAACAATATAAGCCTGATAGCACCATTCCCGATATACGATCTCCCTAGGTAACACAATCTTTCATATATGTAGTTTTAAGTTTCATAGTTTTTGCGCACCAATCTTTGCACGACGATGAACATAACTTTTGGGAAATTAGGGATTTTGTTTTTAATATTCTTTCGCTGTGCATGTGATATCGCCCCCTAGATTTCCCAACACTATGGCCCTTTGGTTCCCTCCTATTTATAGATGTCCCCTATCAACTTAACCCAAATAGATCCTATCATATTGGGTATTGGATCTCCCTCTAACTACCCAAGCCTCTTGAATTAGTGGATCTCTACCTAATAATCTCTCATTGACTTTTATTGGATCTTATCCACAAGATCCAATAATTCATGAACTTATAGAATATCCAATAAGATATAAGCTCTAGTGGATAACTCATATCTGAATCTCTACTCGTTGCAACACCTATCATATATATATGACTCTCTAGGCCCAATAATAAGCTAGCCGTGAGTTATACCTATCAAAACTCCTTTTGGTTTAGTGAATTATTATCTCCATAATAATTCACTTGACTCATCCACTACGGATGTACTAGGCCACTATGCCATAGTCCATAGATGATATGACCCTCAAATACATGGTAACATAGGATAGACAGGTCCAAATGATTTGATTCCCCTATATCATCTGGAGACTAAGGCATAGTGGCTTAGTATATCCATAGTGGATGAGTCGAATGAATTATTATGGAGATAATAATTCACTAAACTAGAATGAGTTTTGATAAGTATGACTCACAACTAGCTCAATATTGGTCTTAGTGAGTCACACATATATGATAGGTGTTACGACGAGTAGAAGTTTAGATATGAGATATCTGTTGGAGCCCCTATCTTATTGGATATCCAATAAGCCCTTAAATTATTAGATCTTATGGATAAGATCTAATAAGAGCCAATAAGAGATTATTTGGTAGAGATCCACTAATTCAAAAGGCTTGGATAGTTAGATTGAGATCTAGTACCCAATATTGTAGGATTCATTTGGTATAAGTTGACAATGGACCTCTATAAATAGGAGGGAACCAAACGGACATAGGCTAGACATTTTTCAGCTTCCACCTCCAATTCTCCTCTCATTCTCTCCTCCTCAACTAGCAGTCCCTATTTGGGGTGTGTAGATAGCAAGAAAGGCCAGCCCCTCTTTGATCCCATGGTGCACGTGAATACGAGGTTTGTGCAGTGATTTGAAAAGCGTCTTCGCAGCCCCTACCATGTAGATCAGCGCTAGAGAGGAGGACAGTTGACTTTCTTCATTTATTTCCATATATCTATAGGTTTTTAGGGATATATGATCTCCCTAGGTAAAATACATCCCTTAACATGTGTGGTTTTTCAATATTGTGGGTTTTTACGTACCAATCTTTGCTTGATGGTAATAAACTATTTTATGTGGAAATCTAAAATTTTTACTTTTTGTTCTTCCACTATGTATGTGATGCTGCCCTAGATTTTTCAACACCTCATCCATCTAATATCCTAGAGACCGTATTTTGGGCATGGTGCTATCATGCCCATACGGTTTCTACTTAAGCCTCACTCTTATTGGATTCTCCCGAAGAACTCTTTTTCTCTCAATCTAAATAACCATGACCATGGATTTATCTAAGCAAGAACACATAGGATATTCCTCTTATGACACCGAGAGTGGATGATCATCTCTCGATACTCAATAGCCCTCGTAAGTTTGGCTGCCACTCCTGATGACCAACTGTGCTAGATTTGGAACTTCTAAGCCTAAAAATTCGGTATCAAAGAATAAAGTACTCATACAAGACATCCTTAGTGTCTCAAGTCTAAGGACCAAATATACCATTGGGACAATGGAATCATTGTTTGATAATGAGTTATCATCAATAATCTAGTATTCCGTGAGTGGATCGATTAGTGAACTCATTCTACAATGAGCACCTGCACTATATTGCTAGTGTCCCCACACAAGCAACTATGAGACCAACCGCCTCCATCATATGGATCGGTTATACAGCACACCAGCCTATCCGATTATCCCAATATCCCTCTCGAGTAACCTATGATCGGGATTATTTAACGTTTATATTTAAATATAAATCGGTCTCATTATTGTGATCTCATTATGATTTGATTCGTATTGCACATATCCATGAACATCATAATATATGCAACAGATAATATAAAGTGAGAAAAAAAAAAAAGAGTGTGTATTATATCACGCATATCATTACTTATGTGATTAGCTTGCAAGACACCTATAACTAGCAAATATTTCCTAATGAATACTATCAAATAGCACCACGAGTTAGACACTATTTGGGAAGGCAATATTCCCCACCATTGAAGGTAGAACACTATCATTGGGTTAAAAGGAAGATGAAAGCCCGCCTCGAGGGCATCGCAAGACAAGCAGAAAAACCTTGAGATGGGATTGAAATGGCATTGATTAGGTCAAACTTGTTAGGATCATTTCGACATTAAGATGAGGGGTGAATTAGTGCTTTCGATAAAATCATTGATTTTGAAAAACTTTCGTTTGATGAAAAAATCATATAAAAAATGTGCTTGACTTGTTGTAAGTGAACTAAGCAATTAACTTAGAGAGTAATAGCAAGAAAAAGTAGAATGTAAATGCAAATTGAGTTTATAGTGGTTCGATTATCGTGACCTACATCCACTCTTGATTCCTCTTCCGTCGAGGCCACCGGTGTTCACTAATGATCTTATTTCAATAGGCGAAGACCAACTACCCTCTTACAACTCTTTCTCCTTTTTTACAGGCTTAGGAGACAACCTTTGTAAGTCTTAAACCTCTCTTAAAATGATCATAAAACTTAAGGAAGAGGAGGACACCTAGCACTTTTTCAAGACTTTTACAACTCAAAATCTCAAGACTTTTGTTCACTTTTTGTACTCTTTCATGCAAGGAAAAGTGGGGCATTTATAGACCCCAATGACTTCAAAAATAAAGCCAAAAAAATCTCATTCCTAGTTTTTGGGGTACTGGCGATACCACTATCATTATTGGGCGGTACCATCGTTTGCCAAACTAACAACTAGTGGTACCACCGTTTGTTAGTATGACACTGAGCGGTATCATCGCCTAGTCTGACACTAACACTGGGTGGTACCACCGCTTGACACAATCTGGGAGACAATGTTTGGGTGGTATAACTGCCTAGACAGCTTGGGAGGCTAAGCCTCAAGTGGTGCCTCCACCAGCCCTAGCGGTGCCACCGCTTAGGCCAACTAAGGGTTATTGAATGGGCCTTCCACTTGGCCCAAAATAACTCTAACTAAGGCTAGTTGGCCTCTAATTGAGTTAGTATAGTTACTCCATAAATAACTCAAATTGACACATAACTATGATAATTAAGGCTAAAACAATTCAATATAAGTAATCTCAATTGTTCGACATGTCAATTGTTCATCCGAAATTTCGGTGAACTTCTGACGAACTCCTGGTGAACTTTTGGTGTATCGTTCGAACCTTCGGTGTAACGCCCGATTCATCCATTCTCATTGCATTGTCAGATTTTTTCGGCCCAATGCTTGATCTTTAACTCCGACCCAACGTCCGATTCTTTAATTGTCTTAACATGATCGTAGTTAGTTCTGCATCACTTTTCTCAACACATGGATTAAATCATAAATTAATTGATTTCATTATCAAAATTTAAGATTCAATAATCTTTTCCTTTTTGATAATGATAATCGATTGATGATGGAGTTAACGTTATGTTCTCCTATCTATATATCATATCATATCAAAATAAGGCAAACTTGAATTCAAAAGGAAAAGTAACTTTTGAATTCAAGTGAAACAATTTTGATCATTTGCATTGTATCAAAATTTCATACATTGTGTATTATAGTTTTAAATTATCAAAATGTAAGATGCATAATTTCAAAACATTACAACTTTTCATCACTTCATGCATGATACCAAAAATAAGTCAACATCACTTTGGGCATGCATGATACCAAAATATAAAATTATCAAATCATCATTACTTCTCCCCATTTGTCATCAACAAAAAGAAAAAAAAAGTACAACTAACATATTTTTGAAACATAATGCAAATCATTGCATAATTTCAAGTTTTTGAAGCATCATTGCATATAACATCACTTTAGAACATGCAAACTAGCAAGTTTTACAGATATGAAAGTTAACAATATTTGCTTCTACTTGAAATGTGCATGCTAGTAATTCTCTTTTGACTTTAGAACATGCAAACTAGCAAGTTTTAGAGATGTGAAAGTTAACAATATTTGCTTCTACTTGAAATGTGCATGCTAGTAATTCTCTTTTGAGTTATGCATGTTTGTAAGTTTTGCTTCTTGAGATGAACAAGTTAGCACTTTGCTTCTCTTGATATGTTAGCTAATTTCTTTCTCCCCTTTGTCATTAAAGAAAGCAAGAAAGGAGAAGGAAATGATTCAATAGTGCAAATATTTCAACCATCACATGAACGAAAGAAAGATCAAGTCATGAATCTGAGAGTCCATAAATCAAAGCTCTACTTTTATAAATAGAATGAGGAAGAAATCATATGAAATGATCATCTCATGAAAAATAAAAGTTCAAGTTGTGAATACCAAAACTCCATGAATCAATTCTCTTCTTTTGTAAATAGCAAGAGGAAGAAATCATAGTAAGCGATCTTGATTCATGAGAAAGCTTAAGTCAAGAACATTGAGAAATCAAGAGAAGGATCATGATTCATTTGAAAGAAAATCTTTTCTTTATCAGAAGGAAGAGTTATAGGATATGATTTTGATTCGAAAAAGAACTTTAAGACATAAAAACCGAGAATTTAAGATAATGATCCGAAATATATATAAGAAACATTCATGCATTTGGAAGATTTAACATGCCTATTTCTATTCTAATAAAATCAAATTACTCCTCATTCAATGGTTTTATAAAAATATCAGCTAATTGATGTTTTATATCAATAATTTCTAAAGTTATATCATGATTATTAACATGATCTTTAATAAAATGATGCCTAATATCAATATGTTTAGTTCTAAAATATTGAATGAGATTCTTTGTTAAATAAATAGCACTAGTATTATCATACTTTATAGGAATATTTTTCAAGTAAAGTTCATAATCTTCTAAAGTAATTTTCATCCAAATAACTTGTGCACAATATGCACTTGCTGCTATATATTCAACTTCAACTATAGATAATGCAACAAAATTTTGTTTCTTAAAAGACCAAAAAACATGTGAATGACCTAAGAATTGACATGTTCCAGATGTGTTTTTTCTATCTATTCTACATCCAGCAAAGTCAGCATCGACATAAGCAATCAGTTTAAGATTTTTAGTTTTTGCATACCATAATCCTATATTAAGTATTCTCTTTATGTATCTAAAAATCCTCTTAATAGCTTTTAAGTGAGATTTCTTAGGATTAGATTGAAATCTAGCACATAGTCTAACACTAAACATAATATCAGGTCTAGTTGTTGTGAGGTATAGTAAACTACCTATTATACCCCTATAAGTCTTTTGATCAAAACATTATCCGTTAATGTCCATATCTAATTTTGTAAAAATGCTCATTGGTATATTAATAGCCATAGCACTATCCATATTAAATCATTTTAATAGATCTAAAGCATACTTAGTTTGACTAACAAAGGTACAACTTAATTTGTAATCCTAAAAAAAAAAGTTAATTCTCCCATTAAACTCATTTCAAATTCTTGGCTCATGCTTTTGGCAAAAGTTTTACATAAAGATTCATTAGAAGAAACAAAAATAATATCATCAATGTAAATTTGAGTAATAAAAAAATTATTTTAAAAATATTTAATAAACAATATGGTATCGATCTTGCCTTTCAAAAAATCATTCTTAGTTAGAAAAGAACTAAGTCTCTCATACCAAGCCCTTAGGGCTTGTTTCAATCTATAGAGAGCCTTAGATAAATTAAAAATATGATTTAGAAAAATAGTACTCTCAAATCCAAGTGGTTGTTCAACATAAACTTCTTCAGAAATAAAGCCATTAAGAAAAATACTTTTAACATCCATTTGAAATAACTTAAAATTATTACAACTAGCATAGGTAAGTAGTATCCTTATGACTTCTAATCTTGCCACAGGAACGAATGTTTCTTCATAATCGATACCTTCTTCTTGGTTAAAACATTTGGCCACTGATCTAATCTTGTTTCGAACTATGATACCAAGTTTATATTGCTTGTTTCTAAAGACTCATTTATTGCCAATTATAAGATGGTCACTAAGTGAATAAGCTTTAACACCTCATTTCTCTTAAACTGATTTAACTTCTCATGCATTGCAACAACCCATGATTCATCTTTTAGAGTATCGTTAATACATTTCGATTCAATTTGAGACAAAAAAGTCACATTTGTATAATTTTTTTTTTTTAAAGAACGAGGTTGAATACCTTTTAATGTATCTCTAATGATTAGCTCCTTAGGATGAGCATCCATATACTTTCATTCCTTAGGTAAGGATTCTTTGGAAGAAGATGCATCTAAGTTGCTTAAGGAATGAGAGTTTTTATTCAAATTTAAAGAATCAAAATTATTTTCTTAATTTTGAAAATCTCATTAAAAACAACATGGATGGATTCCTCAATAACTAAAGTTATTTAAATGAAAACATAAAAAGATTTAGAAATAGAGAAATATCCAAGAAAGATACCTTCATCAGATTTTGCATCAAATTTTCCTAAAACATCATTTTCATTTAAAATAAAGCATTTACAACCAAAAATTTTAAAATATGAGATATTAGGTCTTTTATTATTTCACAATTCATAGAGAGTTTTGGAAAGTAATGGTCTTATAAAAACCCTATTCGTGACATAGCATATCGTGTTAACGGCTTCAGCCCAAAAATATATAGGTAAGCTATGTTTGTTTAACATGGTTCTTATCATTTCTTATAAGCTCTTATTTTTTCTCTCAACTACTCCATTTTGTTGTGGGTTTCTTAAAGTATAGAAATTATGGTTATACTCATTTAAATCATAAAAACTTTGAAAATCATGATTTTGAAATTCACCTTCATGATCACTTTGAATAGAAGAAATCATAAAACCCTTTTCATTTTGAACTAGTTTAAAAAATATTTAAAGCAATCACTTTTATATGCTAAAAAATATGTCCAAGTACATTTACTATAATTATCAACTATTACAAAAGCGTATTTACTACCTCCTAGACTTGTTATAGTAATTAGTCCGAATAAATACATATAAATTAATTATAGTGGTCTAGATGTGCTTATTTAATTTTTAGATTTAAAGTTACTTTTTATTTGTTTACCTAGTTGCCATGTATCATAAACTTTTTTATTGACAAATTTGATGCTAGGCATTCCTCTTACTAGTTCTCTAGTTAAAATTTGTGAGATTAGTTTCATGCTAGCATGACCTAGTCTTCTATACCAAAGTCATGCATCATCGTTTAAAACTGAAAAATATGTTTCATTATAGAAATCATTAATATCAATAGTATATACATTATTAATTTTTTTTAAAAAATTATAGATATATTTTGTGTGATATTTCTACTATACAAGCATTAGATTCAAATTTGATAATATATCCTTTATCATATAATTGACTAATGCTTAATAGATTATGTCTTAAACCATCTACTAATAACACATCTTCAATCAAGATATTTGACTTGTTACCTATGATTCCTTTGTCAATAATTTTTCTCTTATTGTTGTCTACAAATGTGACATATCCTTCGTCTTAGCTAGTGAGTTTAGAGAAGTATATTGGATCTTCGGTCATGTGTCTTAAGCATCTACTATTAAGGTACCATCTTTTGCTCCTAGCTTTTGATTGTAAACATATCTACAAGAAAGGGAGTTTTCTTTTAGGTACTTATTTAACTTTAGGTCCCTTATATATAGATCTATCTATCTTGACTATTGATATTTTGTTATTTATGGTTCTTTTAGAAACTCAAACTAATTTGTGTGAGCAATATTTTTTAAATAAACATTTATAAGCAAAATATCCATATTTATAATATATATATATATATATATATATATATATATATATATATATATATATATATATATATATATATATATATATATATACACGAGAAACATGTAATGTGGGTCTTTTAACAACTCACAAAACCGATTCTAACTTTTCTATATACATGACCTTTATTAGTAAGGATCATATTTAAAGATTTATTTTTAATTTTATTTTTTTCTAAAGTTTGTTGCAATACTACATTTTCTTTCTTAAGTGAATCTAACTCTTTACGCTTAATGCAAGGAGTTAACATACTATTATCATATTCATTTTTAAATTTTTTAAATCGACTAAAAAGACAAGCATAATCATTTTTAAACAACTTATATTTTTTACCAACTAGCTTACATTCATCATATAAATCATTAAAAGCATTAAGTAAATCATTATATGATAAATGAGATTCGATTGATTTGCTCTTTATCTTCGGAGACACTCGATTCATCCTAAGTCGCATTGAATGCTTTCTTATTCTTTTGTAGCTTCTCTTCTTCGGTTAAAGATATTTACTTTTAAAGTACCCCAGCTTCTTGCATTCGTAGCAAATGACTGTATTTTTTTTTAGTTCACTTTTATTTTTGATATCTTATTTTAGAAGATTTATTTTGTTTCTTCTTATGAATTTTTTAAATTTTCTTGTTACGCATGTCAAGTCCTCATCATCACTTAAGCTTGCGCTCGAGTGGTCTTTTTTAGTTCTAAGTGAAATATCCTTCTTGTTCTTTGGAATGTTGTTCTCATATTCATCATGTGCCTTGCATGTCCTTTCATAGGTCATTAATGACCCTACGGGTTTCTTAAGTGGAAAACAATTCAAGTCCTTTACCTTTTGTTTTGCAATTACTTTTGGATCTTAATTTTTTGAAAGATATCTTAGAATTTTATTAACAAGTTCAATATTAGAAAAACTTTTACAGAGATCTTTTAAACCATTGACAATATCCATAAAATGGGTATACATGTCTATGATGGTTTGGCTTGGTTTCATTTGAAATAATTCAAAACTATATAATAAAAGATTGATTTTAGACTCTTTAACTCTACATGTGCTTTCGTGTGTAACTTCGAGTATGTGTCAAATATCATATGCAGTTTCACATATAGAAATATGATTAAATTTATTTTTGTCTAAAGCGCAAAATAAAACATTCTTAGCTTTCGCATTTAAGGAAAATAGTTTTTTTTCTCTAGATCATTCCACTCACTCATTGGCCTAGAGGATTTTTGATAATCACATTCGACAATGTTCCATAAATCAAAGTCTATAGAAATAAAAAAAAATCCTCATACAAGTTTTCCAATATATGTAGTTCGTCTCATTAAACATAGGAGGACGAGTGATAATATGACCATCTAGATTGTCGATAAAAGTCATCTCTCTTATGTGTTAAACCACCAAATAAAGAGAAATAAGACTATGATACCAATTGTTAGGACTGTTTCGGCACTAAAAGAGGAGATAAATTAGTACTTTCGATAAAATCATCGATTTTTGAAAACTTCCGTTTGATAAAAAAATCATATAGGAAATGTGCTTGAAGTGAACTAAGTTATTTAACTTAAAGAGTAATAGCAATGAAAAGCATAATGTAAATGCAAATCGAGTTTATAGTGGTTCGGTCGTCGTGACCTACGTCCACTCCAAATTCCTCTTCCGTCGAGGCCATCAGCGTTCACTAATGATCTTCTTTCAATAGACAAAAACCTGTTGAATCTTGTATTTTAATGATAAAACCACTTAATATGTGTTTATGTTTTAATCTGTGTTTTAAGTAATGCAGGATGCTTCGATCATGATGAGACAATTAAAGCAGGAAAAATCATGTTGTGCTGGAGAAACATGTCAGAAGATTAGACGTTGGGTCGGTGGATCGGTCGACATATCGACAGAAGGCTTCGGGCCACGGACTCGAGCATTGGGCCAAGAAGAGCGGGTATTATGCCAAGGATATCGGAGTTGCGGAGTCAACTAGCCGATTGGGCAATAGGCCGTAGGAGAGGACGATGCGCCGAAGAATCGGACGAAGCGTCGAGGGACCAATGACATGCCGGACAACTTGGTTAATTTCTTAGGATTAATTATCTCGATCGAAGTTTTATTTTAAGTGTGCAGGATTAACTACGATGAAAGTAAGACATGCAGTAGAAGTTGCGCTAGAGTCAGGACTATGATCACGTTAGAGTTCGAGAGCTTGACAGAAGTCCGGACGGTCGTCGGAGGTTCTGCGGGAACAAATCCGAGAAGTCTAGGAGCTTGCCAAAAGAAGGTTGTCAGAACTCACCAAGTGGATCGTCGCAAGTCCAGGAGTTTGTCGGAAGTCTATAGGAGCATCGTCGGAGGACTGTCGGATGTTCGCCGGAAGTTCCCCGGAAGCTCGCCGGAAGAAGCGATTGACGCACCGGAGCAAGCTGTAGTAAAAGTCTTAAGAATTGTCGTAGTTAGTAAGATGATTAAGTTAGAATTGGGAGGTGATCCCATTAACTTAATCTAGGGGCAATTGGGCCCTTGAAAGAACCAAATTGGATCAAATGGATCAACCCATTCGGACCTAGATCTCTCGCCCAGAGGTGGCACCGCCTAGGGCTCAGTCTCCGAGTTCTGGCTGGGCGGTGCAATCGCCTCTGACAGCAGTGCAACCGCCTGAGCTTGGTCTCCGAGCTCTGGCTGGGCGGTGCAACCGCCCCTGACAAGCGGTGGCATCGCCTAAAGGCTCAGTCTTCAAGCCCTATCAAGCGGTGCAACCACCCCAGTCAGGCGGGGCAACCGCCAGACCCCGGAATTCCGGGAGATGACATATTTGAGCTCCAAATTCAAGCTGGTTTGGAGCCTATAAATACCCCTCCAATCCCTGGGTAAAAGATACAAGCACAGAGAGATTAAAAGAGAGAAAACACTACTGCAATCTCTAGAATTTCCCTCCTATAGCTTAAGTGTTAAAATTCTGTTTAAGAGAGGAGAGTGAGTACTTGTAAGGGTTGTCTCCTAAACCCAGTAAAAGGAGAAGAGGGGTGTAAGAAGGAGGTTGATCTTCGCCTAGTAAAGGAAGATCATTAGTGGATGCCGGTGGCCTCGACGGAAAAGGAATCGGAGTGGATGTAGGTCACGATTGACCGAACCACTGTAAACTCCCATCTTCTCTGGTTTACATTTACTTTGAGCTGATTATCCTTACTGCAAACCTCCTTCATAGCTTACTGCCTTCTACGCTTTTACGATTGTGTTTCCAAGCTCAGTATTTTCTGAATCGTGTTTAGACGTAAATCGCTTTTCTCGTACGAACATCATATTTCAGTTTGCGCTTACATTCTGATTTCCATCACAACTACAAACTGCCTTAACATATTCATTTTAACTGCTTCTTACCTAATCACAAGTTAAAGTGATTTACGAATCGGCTTTTTTACTGAAATCGCTTTTACCGTACGAACATCGTATTTCAGTTTGCGCTTACACCCCCCCCTCTTAGTGCTCTTGATCCTAACAAAACCAACTACCCTCTTACAACTCTTTCTCATATTCACAGGTTTAGGAGATAATATTTACAAGTCTCACACCTCTCTTGGAATGATCGCAAAACTTAAGGAAGGGTAGGATACTTAGCACTTTTTCAAGACTTTTAGAACTCAAAATCTCAAGACTTTTGTTCACTTTTTGTGCTCTTTTATGCAGGGAAGAGTAGGGTATTTATAGGCCCTAATGACTTTAAAAATGGAGCAAAAAAGTATCGCATCCTTGGTTTTCGGGATACTGACGGTACCATCGCCATTATTGGGTTGTACCATCGTCTGTTGGACTGACAACTAGCGATACCATCGCCTATCAGTCTGACACTAAGCGGTACCACCACCCAGTTTGACACTAACACTGGGCGATACCACCACTCAATTTAGTGGTACCACCATCTGACATAGTTTGGGAGATTGTATCTATATGGTACTATCGCCAGTTTAGATAATACCACCGCCTAGACAGCTTAGGAGGTCGAGCCTCAAGCAGTGCCACCACTTGTGCTAGCTAAGGGTCACTGAATGGGCCTTCCACTTAGCCTAAAATAGCCCTAACTATGCTCAATTGGCCCCTAATTGAGTTAGTATGGTTACTCCCCAAACTAATTCAAATTGACACTTAATTATGATAATTAAGGCTAAAACAATTCAATATAAGCAATCTCAGTTATTCGGTATGTCAATTGTTCATTCGAACTTTCGATAAACTTCCGACGAACTCTCGACGAGCTTTCGGTGCATCGTTTGAACCTTAAGTGTAATGCTCGATTCATTCGTTCTCGATGCATTATCCGATTCTTCCAGCCCAATGCCCGATTTTTTACTTCGGCCCAACATCTGATTCTTTAATTGTTTTACCTTTTCATGATCTTAATTAGTCCTATATCACTTTTCTCAACACATGGATTAGATCGTAAATCATTTGATTTTATCATCAAAATTTGAGATTCAACAAAACTCAACCGAGACAAAATACCTAATTCACAAGCAATCCAAGAGAGATGTGCTCATCACTAAATCGTAGTTATGAGAACTCCTCATGGACTCCAAGTCTTGAAGAATCATCGGGTCTATGGGAGAGTTTCTTATAAAGAGGACCTGACCTCCTTTGCCCTTTGATGGTTCAAAAATGGAGCACAAACCTTAACCCACTGACGGCTAGAGAATCGAGAAGTATTTGTATAAGAGAGAAGAGACATCTCGACATAAGACAGAAGAGCAAACTAATGCCAAGACGAAGGACTTGAAGACCGACTCGCCTTGTAGAGAACTGAGGTGGGGGGGGGGGGGACTCTCTGAAGGAGACCTTGGGGGCAAGGCTAAGAACTCCTGAGGCTCTGAAGACTTTAGACTTTGAAGTCTCAAATGGAGGAATGAATTTCACCTATGATGGAAGAAGATTTATAGGGAGGAGATCGATCTCTCTCCTCTTGTGATCAAGACAAGTGTCCCTTCGGGGCCAATTCCTAAGAGGCCTACCGCGGCGAGAAGGTCTAAGACCTACCATGATAGAGCAAGAACTCAAAGCCCACCAAGGTGAGAAGATCCAAAGAGGGAACTTGAAATCTACTATGGCAAAAGAAGAATTTGAAGCCCGTAACAGTGAGAAGATTCAAAATCTACCACGATAGAGAGGGTAATTTAAATCTGCCATGATAGAGAGAATTTAAAGCCTGTCACAGTAAAAAGATTCAAAATCTACTACAATAGAGAGAGGACTTAAATCCACCACGATAGAAAGACCCAAAATTCGTCATAGCAGAAGCATAAAGCCATATGTGCCCAAGGTGTATAAGTCGGGAAACCCCACCCACGCCTAGGTAAATCCACTATGACAAAGGCATAGAGCTAGATGTACCCAAGACATGTGAGTTGGGAAACCCAACTCATGCCAAGGTACATCCATCACACTGAAGGCATATGACCAAATATGCCTAAGGCATGTGAGTTAAGAAATCTGACCCACACCAAGGTATATCCATCATGGCGGAGGTGTGGTTGTCAAATATGCTTGAGGCATGTGAGTCAAGAAGCCCGACCCGTGCCAAGATATATCTTATTACAATAGAGGTATGAGGACAAATCTGACTTGTGCCAAGAGAAATTCGCTATGGAGACACAAGGCGAAACTTGCTCAAGACATGTATATTAAGAAATAATACATGTATATTGAGAAATACGGCATGCACCAAGAGAAATCTGCTATAACAAAAACATAAACTTAATGTGCCCAAGATATGTAAATCAGAAAAATCCAACCCACGTATAATGAAATTCACCATGACTGAGGTATATGCCAAGGTGTGCTCGAGACACTTGAGTTGGAAAAACCCAACCTACAAGACAAGATCTCAAATGCTCCTATGAACTAAACAACATGTTTCGAACCCTTTGTTGGGTTGGCAGCCCACAAATTCAGCCCATAGTGGGCTTGGGCAGCCCACAGCTTACCCCCTCTTAACCTAACCCTAATTAACATTAGGGGATGTGGTGGTTACGTTTTGGAGGTAGAAAAAGGCATAAATAGGGCAGCAACTTGGGAGAAAAGAACAGCCACAAGATTCCAAAGAAAAGGAGAAAAATAAGGCAGAAAAGGAAGAGAAAGAAAGGGAAGAAGATAAGGACAATGCAGAGAGGTTGTTCTCAATCATCTAGCAATGTTCTCATCTCAGGTTAGATCAAATCTATAGTAGACTTTTGCTATGATTACTTGGGGAGGTTTTAGATATTATAGGCAGTGACGTGATCCTTGTATCCTAGTTATTCTCTTGTGATTATTGCTAAGGTTTAGGGCAAGAGATTGAGATTTGTATATTCATTATTCTCATAGTGGATTATCTCTAATTTGTCCCATGGTTTTTACCCTTCACATTAAAGGGGTTTTTCACGTATATCTTGATGTTCTATTTGATTGTGGTTTCATTTAATTTTGTTGCGTATTATGGTCTTCTAGTATTTGTTCATATACAAAGATTATTCCTGTTTATATCCCCATCACCCTTCTCATAAAAGACCCAAAGCATGCTTTCAGAGGGGATAATTGATAAGAAATCTACCATTAGCTAACACTTGATCGCCACATGAGTTCTAAGTCATCCTCTACTCATCTACCTACATGGACAAAGATTCAAAGGAAGCAAACACAAGCTTCCTTATCATTTACTATGATAAGGAAGATAATTACCAACTTCATTTTCATCGTAACGAGAGAATCAATTACAAACTTTATTCTCATCCTTATATAGAAATATATTTTGAACAGAGAGAGGATTCTCTTTTTTCAAACAAGAGGAACCATATTTGGAGACCATTTGCTAATTTTGAATTGGAAGGATTAGATTGAGAAATTTTTTTATCTCGATCTTCGTGTAAATGATATAACGTTCACTTTAAAAATATCTTAGACAATCCTATATATATATATATATATATATATATATATATATATATATATATAAATCTAAATTAAAAATAATATTTTTTTAATCAGAATTTATCATGCAGAAATTGAGGTAAATTAAGGTTGCAGCGATCCCCAAATAATTGATTGTCATATCTTTAATTATATAGTAACCGTGTCTTCAAACTCGAGACCTCGGGGCCCCATGGTTATGGCCGCCGCCACCCGGGAAACTTTTCTGGGCGGCCCGACCCATCAACCTGGTGAAGTCATAGTTTCACCAGGACACAACCGTCATTTGTCCAAATGTAGATGTCACGGTTGCGCCACGGTGACGTAACCCCACCCTGAACTCATCAAACTCGGGAGCGGGGAACCAAAACCCATTTCAGATCATTCCTCCGCCATTTTCTCCCTCTTCTTCTCCTCCTCTCTCGTCGAACCCTATCCTTAACCCCTAATCTTCCTCGCCGAAAGTTACCCTCCTTCCTCATTTCTAGTTGAATTCCCCACTAGAATCTGCCATTGGGGACCCTGAATCGTCTTCCCACCGTCTAAAGCAGCGCGCGCCGATGGACCTGAATGGGAGACCTATCACTTCTTGGACAATCGATATGCTTTTCCGGGACTTCCTGGGCAGAAGAGCAGGCTTAATCAAGGCTCTCACCACTGGTCTTTCTTTCCTCTCTGTTTTCTTGGAAGTTTTAGCAGCCCTTGTTGTTCTTGATCCCTTTCCCAGTTCTTGCTGCTTTTCTGTTAACGTGTGTTTTGTTCTCGATGGTGGTGTTGCAGATTTTATTAAGTTCTATGAGCAGTGCGATCCAGGTGAGTCAGCCCTCCATCTCTATGTCTGCTTCTCTTTGCTTAGAACGTTTCCTCCTTGTGCATATCCCTCTACTTATCTTCTATTAGTTCTTGGAGTTTTGGCTGTTGATTGACGTTCGTTAGTCACAAACTCGATACTGTTAAGTTGAAATGGGTAACTTTTTAAGTCAACAGTGTAGGCGCTTCGTGGAGGCATCTGAACACCTGAACTTGTTTAATATTAAGAAGAAAATGCTTGGCATTTTGATTTGATTTAAGGATGTTCTAACTTCTTTCTAGTGGATTTGTGTTTCTAACTTTTGCAGTTTTAAATGGATTTGTTTGTCAGTGTCAAAAACTAAGTGAAGTCCTATGACCTCCAAATAAATCATCTATTATTTATCATAAACAGTACTGAATATGATTCCTGGTAATATGATTATTTTGCAGAAAAACCCTACATGTGTCTTTATGGGTATCCTAATGAGACTTGGGAAGTAAAGGAAGCTCCTGTTGTTCCCCACGAATTTCCTGAACCATCCTTAGGGGTTAACTTCGCCAAAGATGAGATGAAATTGAAGGACTGGATTGCTCATATTGCAATCCATAGCGATATATGGATTTACTCTTATGCCTTCTATATTGCTGCACGTGCTGGCTTTGATGATGAGACCAGGTAAGGTAAATTTGATTTGATTTATGAGTCACCACCTTGTTGTCCTAGCCTGAAGATTTGTGCATCAATTGATCACTAAGATGTTTTCCTCGATTGGAGAAACACAGGCAGATTCTTTTTATTCTGTTCTAACACATCATTTTATCTATTATGATCATCATTTAGATGCTTTTCTCACCCTTAAACTCAGGGATGCATATGATTTTTTGGTGTTTAATATCTCATGTGGGTTTGATGTGGCTGGTGTCCGTGGTTGCTATGGCTATGGATTGGCTTGTGCTTTGTGTCGACCCATAGCGTTTATGATTACTATGTGGCTGTCTGTGTTAACAAATATTACCATGAATAATTTTTATTTTTATTTTATATAAAGAATTATTTTTATTTTTATTTTTATTTTATACTAAAAAGTTTATGTCCTGTGCTTAATGTAAAATGAAGTCTGGTTTGCTTTTGTCTAGAGATATTTCCCAAATAATTAATGTACTTTGTGGTGCACTTTGGACACAACTTCAACAATTCAGCTTTTGGTTAAATGTATTAGAATTTAAGTCTACATATTGCCACCATTTATGTCATGAAATATGAGTTATATTGGTATTTTCTATTGTCATATCTTCATGTCATTTTAAGCATTGTTGGTGTTATTTGTGAAGTTTGTTCCTTTTCCAAATAATGGTAAATAAATAGTTTACTATTTTGCTAATTATTAAATAATTGTAGACTTCTATGAGATGAAACCAACCATATAGAGTTGCATATTGACATTTCGATTTTCAACTCTATCGAATGAATAATGAATTAGATTGTCATTTTTGTTGTGGTGGGAACCTTGGACCTGACTAAGATGAAAGTCTTGTTTTTACATGTCGTTAAGTGTGTCAAAAGACTTCAGCCATGCTTTTATTATTTATTATCAAATGTCTATTTATTTACAGATAATTTATTATATCTAAAATTCTTTGTATTAATATCTAATGCTTAACTTATTGTTGATATTCTGACTACACACACACATATATATATATATATATATATATATATATATATATATATATATATGTGTGTGTGTGTGTGTGTATACGTGTGTATATATATATATATGTGTGTGTATATATGTATATATATATATATATATATATATATATATATGTGTGTGTATATATGTGTATATATATATTTATATATATATATATATGTGTGTGTATATATATGTGTATATATATATACATATATATGTGCATATATATATGTATATATATATGTATGTGTGTGTGTGGAGTGGTTGTACCCATTTCCTTATTTTATGCTAAAACTGAAAATACATAATATAGATTGAAGTTTCCAGGGCTATTGTAATTCATTAACTAGTGATGATTCTTAATGGATTTCATTAACTAGTGATGAGACATCATATAACAACAAAATTATAAGGCTTAACTATTTAGGACCGATTATATGGATTTTTTATCATCATTGAGATATCTATAGTTTCTATTAAAGCCTTTTTATGTCTTCCTCTACCTCTCATCGTACCACTAACATTGATCATTTCATCTTTTTGTACTATCGCATCCAAAGATCTTCTAGGCACATGCTTATATCTTCTTAAATGATTTTTTTTCATCTTATCTTCTATCAAAATGTTACTTAGTTGTTCGCGAATAAAAGTATTTTTTTAATCTTTCTTAGTAACTCTATATATTCGTCTCAACATTCTCATCTTGACAATATAAACTTTTTTGTATATGTTATTTCTTAACTGCCCAACGCTCATATTCATAAAGCATTATTGGTCTCATAATTCTCTTATAAAATTATCCTTTTAATCTCAAAGGTATTCGATGATCACCTAAGACTCCTAATGGCCCTCGTCATTTTAATCATCATGTCTTTACTCTATGAATAATATCTTCATCGATCTCTCTATCTTGTTGAATAATTGATCCAAGATACTTAAGGTTTTTACTTAAAATAATTTTTTGTTCATCTAATTTAACTATATTCTCTTATCTATTTTTAGAATCATTAAAATTATATTTTATATATCTAGTTTTAGTTATAATCTAAAAACTTTAGTTTGTAAGGATTGTTACTATAACTCAAGTTTATAATTAATTTCACTTAGACTCTCATTAAGTAAGATAATATCATCAACAAATAATATATACCAGGGAGGTCTATCATATAAGTGATTAATAAGTTTATCTATTATCAGTGTGAAATGGTAGGGATTTAATGTGCATTCTTGATGTAATCATATGCTAATAGAAAATTCACTAAACACATTCTCTATAGTTTTATCAGTTGTTGCATTATCATACGTATCTTTAATAACATCAATATAATTAATGGATACATCTTTTGTTTTTAAAACTCATCATAATAAATTTTTAGAAATTTTATCATAGGCTCTCTTCTTCGAGTCAATAAAAATCATATGTAAATCTAGTGACTTTAGTGACAAGACATCATATACCTCATAAATCATAAACTATCTGTACTGCTTTGTAGTGCATACCATTGAATGTGTGTTAATTCATGCATTAAGTTTGTGGTGCAACTGATACAGGTCACGGCTTTTCAATATGATAAATAGTAATCCTACTATATATGAGGTTATATTTGGAACTGTGAAGATGCCCATAACCCTTAGTAAGAGCAATGAGGGTGAATCGAACTCCAAAAGTGTGAGTACAATTACCATTAGCTAGAACATCCCATGTATCCTTCTTCCTCGTATATCTTGCAATTTTACTCTTTCCTGCTTTACGTTTCTCAGGGTTCAGGACGACAAAATCTGGGGTTGCCCTTGTCTTTGATAGAAAAGGAAGAGAACGATGAGGATGATGTTGAACTATACACAATGGGAGACGACACTAGCAGTATCATCTGTGGTGCATGTGGAAACAGGTTTGCTTTTAGTGAATACTGGATATTATGCAACATGTGTGTGACATGGTATCATGCACGGTGTGTGAGGACTACACCTGAACAGTATGAACAACTCGAGGAGTATAGGTGCCCAAGATGCTGCTCTCAAAAGAGAGCGAGGACCTAAAATTATCTGGTTGTTTCAGATGATAGCTTAAAATGATCTGCTGATGCATTTTGTTTTCCCTTTTTCTTTTATGCTCGTTGTGTCACATCTTATAAGTACATAGTTTCATCAGTCTCTATGGAGTCTACTCGAATTAGTCTTTACCGTGAGCTATTCATTCCTTCTACTATAGCAGAGTTATCTGAAAATTTTCTCAGCTCCAAGTGCTTTGGGAGGTAGGGAAGGCACCATTATTTCAGCTACACTTTTAGTATTGAGTGGTTTGGAACTATGAAATCATCATGGTCAATTCAACTCCATCTGAATCCGAATTGTTCATCCTTTTTTTGCTGCCTAGTCATGGAATGCTTGGTCCTCTCTTTTCCAAGGATCTTATGTGTTTTTCTTGTCAGGGTTGACAGCCTACCAATATATATATATAGAAACATTTTTAATTATAGATTCTCATACTGAGGTGTGTTTGCAATACTAGAATTAAGAGATTTCTAAGGACTCCGTCTTACCAGATGTAATATTAAAACCGAGGGGGGCAAATCTGCAAATTCGATGCACCTTAGTGTTGAATTTTCGTGGCCACTGCTACGGACTTCTGCTGCGCTCTTTTAGGTATCTGCTCTTGCCTTTATGATCGCAGTCGATGGCTCGAGGGCTCTTAGATGGGCTTCCGTCACTTCCCTCGAGACTTCCTCTCTTCTTCCTTTCGTCCAATTCCCGCGGACCCTTAACCCCCGCGCCACAAGCTTAGCCTTCTCCTCCTCCACCAACGCCGCCGCTGCCGCCACCGCTTCTAACTACATCCATCTCTCCGACGAGCAGCTCATGACGCAGTGCGACATGGATACCTTCAAGGGCCTCCGTCCCACCGGCATCGTCGCCCAGGTCCCGCCCTCCCATTCCAAAGCTCTCACCTTTTGTTTCGATTCCTCTCTCTGAGGCACAACGTTGTGGGATGTAAAAGTTTGAATCTTGCAGGCTGTCGAGGAGCGATCGCAGCACAAGAATTGGGCGATGACTCTGACCCGATTGCGGACTTTGTTGGCTCTCGAAGGTTACGTTTCGAACCTGTTCCGTTAAACTTGTTTATGCCGAAATTGATGTTGCATCGATCTACGAATGAATGGATTCGTCTGCCTTTTGGGGTTTAATAGTTTGTGTGTGTATCTGTAATTATGGAGTTGGCTGCTCAAGGAGCATACCAGCCCGTAGCTGGAAACTTCTCATCATTATTAAAAATAGACTGTTTTCATCTTATTAAGACACAATACTATTCTCAAGACTAGCTGTCTCACGAGTTATCCCAGATTCATGTAGCAAAACACTGGTCACCTGTTATTCATTATTCATATACGTAGCATTCTAGGCTACATTTCATATCTTCATGAGATTCCTTGATTTCATTAGTCACATTAATAATGCAGAAGTTGTTGCTTTCTGTGCATTTGATAGAATAGTTTTTCCCCCAAAATTGCTGATGGATATAGATATGTGACTAAGAACATTAGGCCTTCTATTCTTTGATTCACTAACTGCTTTGGCTGTCGGTGCTTTGGTTTTTTGTTTAAACTGCAACTTAAGTTGTTTTTGTTGAAGTTTCTATCAATTCTCTGCCTTCTTTAGAATGAACATGGATGGTATCTCTGTGTAATCATTCACCATCATCTCACCCTTGATTTTTTTTTTTTTTTGTACATTGCATGCTGCAATTATTATGCTTCACAGCAGTTTGATTGTTTCCCATTGAAGTGATCTTGTTTCATTTGGACATGTTCCCTTCTTTTTTAGGTACTGCACACATCTGATTTATGACATACACATACTAGGCAGGACGGTGATAGACCTGGATGGATACACAACCCCTTCAGAGCTTCTTCAGATGCTACCTGCCAAGTCAACAATTAGGGGTAAAGATGTTGGTCCTCAGATTGGTCCCAACAATCCTAAATTTGCTCTGGTACATGTGAGCCACTTCTTGCAAATGTTATCTGTTACCCATGAGGATATATGTGACATGATTTAAGTTTTGGGATCCTTGTTTTTTTATAATTCTATTCCTTTGACAGGGAATGCAGGCTTTGTTAGACCTAATATTTGCTGTAGAAGGCTCTGTGTCAGAAACAGCAAAAATATTGGGGTGCATTGCTTATGGCTCCTTTTTGTATCCATGTATATCTGCCTAAAGAATTTTTAATACTTTGTGAAACATACCATGGATTATGCTAAGGACCATACTGCAAATGTGAAACCTTAGTACTTCAACTTGATCAAGATTCCTCTTTTCTTCTCTTGTTTCTTGTAGGATTAATAAAATGAATAATTATCTAACTAAAGTATTTTTATTTCTTTGGCCTTCTTTCTTTTCTGAGAGTTCATTAATCAATATCAATGATATGATAGTAAATGCTTGGTGCCATGTGTTTATGTTGATTGTGCAAAAGAATCTGGATATATATAGTTCAGTATGATATTGTTCTATTTTGTTTTATCTTAATAAAGAGATCTTCATCTCTCTGTTCGTAGGCAAACATTTGCAACTGAAATTTGCTTATTGCACTCAATATTAAGCAATAACCTATTTCCATTTTTAGTTATTTTGGAGGAATGATACATGGATTCCTGAACAAAAACTAGATAAAATAGCTCTTTGATCATATTCTTTCTCCCTTTACACGAGAGATTTGGGGAACTTGATCATTTGTTTACCTATTTCAAATCTCATCGCCATCACCTCAAACAATCATCAGCATGCCAGCTGTGAGTGATGAAACAATCGGATTCTATCACATCATTTCTGCCACCATACTAATTCTTCACTTCCTTTTCTCTGTGACATCCTCCTATTGTGGTACTGAGTGGTCAGAAACCATTTCCTTTGTTAGAATAATTTGAATGCAAATGAGAGATGACCAGTAGGGTAAATTATTTTGAAATCATTTTCTCGTTTTGCTTCCGCCTATGTCTGAGTTTGTCCAATGAAATTTCACTCAGAGGAACATTCAGGCCATAGCCTGTTTGATCCTTATCATATTTTTTAACTCGTGTGGCATTATCATTAGGTTTCTGGGCCGGCTAGCAGGTAGCTCTAGGTGACACAAATTTGCTTTATCTGAATGATCTAAACATTGATTTGTTCTTTAACATAGCACTAAGAGCATCAAACTTAAACTTGTACAAAGCCTCAGTGCCTTCTGAATCATGTAGTACAAGCTAAGCACCGGTGCTTTGTCAAGGTTGATACTATCAGATGATTCTCTTAGAGTGGCAGTAAATTGAGCTGAGGACATCCAAGGTAAATTCTTGATACTCCAAATACCATTTTGTGAGTTTAAGTAGACAAGGTTGTTTGGGTAAAACTTTTTTCCATGAAAAGATGTGGCATCTGTGAGATATTAATGAATAAATGTCTTCATAAACATTCTTGTAGGGATGCCTTATTGCAACATACCTACAATTCATGTGCTTGCACTAACAAGAAAATATTTTTTGAATGCCGGAATTTGATTTTCACAATGATGTTAACCTTTAATATTTCTGCATTACATTGTTGAACATCTCCAGACTATTGACTGAGTTGGAAAATACTTCACAATATAAAATATGATAATATCTAGAGTTGTTTGGTAAGTATTATGTATGTTGAACGATTTCCATTTTTTGCTACTAATAACAATAATATGTCAATATTTGCCAAGAAACATGTATTTTCTTTCAAGGTTCTATTGAGGACTTTCCATCATGACACTATGCCAGATTACTCTTGTGGTTTCTTTAGTTTAAGTATGTAATGAAGGACTCAGAGAGGCTAGCACACATATAAGAGATGGAGCTGGATAACATATGTTGCATGAAGCAGATTATGGCAGTTATCTATTTGTTGACAGCATTCATTGATTATCCTTCATAATGATATTCATCAATTGCATAGGGGGTTAGTTGTTTTATCTGCAAATTATGAAGTTTCATGAAATGTTATTAGGACTTAGTTTTTTAGAGGGGAAAATATATGAGATTGCATAATGACTAAATTATGTATGTGGATTTTCCATGGCTACTCTTTGGTTCAAACTATCTTCAAAGCCATCTTATTTCCCCTGGGTTCCTAACCTCCTAGGAGAATGTCACCATTTGCATGCTTTACATTTTTAAATTCACCATGCAACATATTATAGTAGTGATTGAAACTTGAAAGATCATAGGATGAGAAGATTAAAGTGGCATATGGAGAAGAATGGTTTTTTTATAGTATACATAAAACAAGTTGCCGAGTCTTCAACAAGAGCAGAATTGTTTAACTGACTAGTATGGAACTCGCAAGGGAGCACCTGATAATGGTTAATTAAGTTTAGTGGATCTAAATTATTAAAGTTGTCTTCTGTCTACTGGTTAGGCACAATGTTTGCTTAGTGTGGATACAAGTTGAAACCAAGGAGCATGATATTTGGAGTCCTTGACTGTGGCTTATGTTATATCGCACAGACTTGGACCATAATAAATATAATTTAAATGGCATGTATGACTGTGAATCAGCAGAATCCTTCAAGTTGCTCTTGTAAATGTTTTTGTTGCTTATTAAAACTTTAACCCTTGCCAATCCATCCAAAAGCTTAAGAAGATAGATGAGACGCCTTTTTCATTTATATCATTAATACCCCCTCACATGTAGGGCAAAATGGTTGATAAAGCCTAGCATGTTGGTGATGAAGTTAAATTTTGTAGCATTTGTAGATCCAGACAAAGGGACTATTGCTTTATTATCATATTAAATCTTAAGGGTTTACCAATCCATTCAAGCATTAAACTTATAATGCTTGCTAGTCCATCTAAAAGCTTAAGGTGTCAGCTGAGATAGGATCAATTAATTGATGTATTCTTAGTGCTGGCTGGCTATACTGCACCATGCAGTCAATTGACATGACATGGGTGTATGACTGTACTGTGCTTATATGTAAAATTAAGGGCATAGGTGAGCACATGGCTGGCAAATTTGTGCGGTCTATGCTGCTAAAATACTGGCTTCTTGCATGTCACTCGTTGTTTGCAACATCTGATTGACAGTTGAATTTTTCTGGAGTGTATACACGAAGCATTCATCTGAATTTCCTTTTATTAATGAGCCTGGATGATGCATAATAACTTTTCCTAACAAGCATGTCTAGGAGAACTTGATGCCAGTGATTTTGAACAGGTAATCTGAATATGCTGGGAATCGTTCAGGGTGTTTGATTCTATCAAGCGTCTTAAGTGCATATTAATGTGCTTTGCAGCATAAATGCAAAATTTTATTTGTCATCTTTGAGACTGTTATATTGTTCTGCCAGCGACACGAAAGTGCTTATTGGATTATCATTACTTGGACCAACTAGTTGGTTGACTCCCCTTAGAATTGTCAATACTGATGTCATTTCTCCTGGACCTGTTGAATGGGTGCCTATGTATGTGCGCCCCATACATCAGACCTGTGATTTACCGCTTCACACCTGAAATGTTTTTGAGTGATTTGGTCCACCTAATCAATGTTTTCATTTATTTTTTGAGGAGTAATTTAGAATACCTAAACACCATTTCCATTTATTATTTAAATAAAAGCTTTAATTCATAAATGGTAGAACTTCAGTGGTTGTAAATTAACCCAAGTGAAGCTTTGGCTTTAGCATTGTGTATGCTGCATTAGATTAGGTCCAATTATTGGATTTTTCTTCTGACGGTGAATTCTATAAACCACCATGTTGGCTCACATATTTCTTCTGTATGTTGAATATTCTACCATGTTTATTTTAACTGCGTTGGTTCACTCTAGATTGAGAAATGAGTTCATTCTTAATTGAGAAATCAGTTCAAACTAACTTCATGAAGAAAGTTTGAGGCTGACATGCTGTTTTGCAGTTTCCTGATGAAAAGGTTTCTTTATGAAATTGGATCTGCTTATAGAAATACTTGACTGTATCACTTTGGGAGCTCTTAAATTAGGCGGTTTTCTTTGTGAAGTGTGATTTGCTTATAAAGATCATTGACTGTCGTCTGTTTTCTGTTTCATTTTAGGCATATATAGTTTGTGACGCAAGTAAAACAGTGAGAGATTGTAACACTCAAGCATAAATAATTAAGATGCTTCCCTGGTGCATTCTCCAGGTTTCTATTCTTGCCCTAGTTGCAACTGATACACATTACTCTTTTGCAGGGAATGAGGCCCCCCAGGTAATGAAGTCTCTACAGCCTCAAACAAACCATCATTTCACCAGGTTCTACATCACCCTCATCTACCTTCTATCTTGTCTGCTGATCCATGGTTTTTTGGTGGCTGCTCTGCCTCCCCTATCGTGATATCGAACAGAGGGTGGTGCTACAAGACTCCAAATGCCAATTGTCATATTTGTTTGTTGCAGAAGGATTGACATGCCATTTTCTTCTAGGAAGTAATAAACAACAGTATGTTGGATCTCGAAGTTATTCCAGGAGTGAGATGCAGACTCCACATGTGAGGTGGTATTACTTCTGTTACCTTTATTATTAGCTGAACATGTGAACTCAGGAGACGAGGCTATTGTTCTAAACGGGCTCCATCCATGGCTTCATCTACCTTAATCCTCTCGACCTCAAGTCTTAAAGCGCATCGGCATGTACCTGATTTGGTAAACCGGATGGTCGACGATGCAAGATTGATGCGCGACCGCATCCGCGACCGCCCCTCCTCCACTTGACGGTTTACCGTTTCACGACCGTTCCTTCTCGTCTCCATCCCTCCCATCTCGTCTCGTTCCCCATCCGATGGCTCTCCGTCCCCCATCAATCCATCAACGTCCCTCAAAAGTGACATTCTATCCCATCTATAAATAAATCGATTTCCGTCCCTCGCCATCTATCCCTTTCTCGCCGAGATGTCCGGAATTCTCATACGAGGGAAGCTGAGGGCGGTCGCTGCCTCCGCCGCCCGCCACCACCACCAACGCCTCTGCCGCCAGATCTGCTCCCGGCCTCCCTGCGATCTCCTCGGCGCCGCCTCCCCCTCCCTCCGCCGGCAGGTGCGCCGCAGGTCGGGCGCCGGCGGAGGTACCGATGCGACCCACCTTCGCCGGATCCGGGCCGAGGCTAATTGTCCTCGCTGCTCCAAGCACATGGAGGTCCTCTTCGCCACTCAGCCTCCTTCGCCGTCGGCTGCCGCAACCGCAGCCGGAGGCGGCGACGTGCGCCGACGCGGCGGCGGGTACCAGGCTCTCAACCTCTGCCCTAGCTGCCGGTCCTCCTTCTACTTCCTGCCGAATCGGCTCGTGCCGCTGCAAGGTAGCTTTGTCGAGGTAGGGAGAGTGACGGGGGTGGAGGAGGGCGATCGCGATCGAGATGCTGCTGGCGGAGAGGTGCAGACTAGTGACCGGGTTAAAGCCTCGTTTTGGGATATGCTGCGGTCGATGTACGGTGGGGATCCTCCAGAGAATTGGCCACCAATGCCGGGCCTTCCAGTGCCGCCGTCGCCTCCGGGTGGGAATGAACTAGCGGTCCACAAACCACCAGGACCGCCGTCCCAAGCTCATCTGGAATTAGCACGAGCAAAGAGGCATGGAAGGAGTAGCAGAGGTGCAGGATCTGCTGGTGGTGGTGGAGAAAGTAAGAAGGAGGCATGGGGCGGGTCCAATCTAGGGAAGGATCTGCCGACTCCCAAGGAGATATGTAAGGCACTCGATAAGTTTGTAATTGGGCAGGACCGTGCCAAAAAGGTAGCCCTTTTTCTTGATTTATAGCCTAATCATGAGACTTTACATTTTTTTTGTTTTACAAATTATATATTCGATGATTTTTTTTATGGTTATATATTTTAGCTTATTTGATTTTGAAGCCTCTTAAAGTCAAATGCAGGTGCTAGCTGTGGCTGTCTACAACCACTATAAAAGAATCTCTCACTCATCTACAAAGAAAGGGTTAGTCAAAATCTAACCTTAATATTTCACAATGGTGTATGTTCTTTATTTTTCTTCTGTAGGCACTATTCATTGGCATGAAAACTATGTAACACTTTCAGTGGATATCCTGAACTGAATGCATTGTTTCCATGTTTCAGTTCTGGGGTTGATTCAGATACTGTTAAGGCAGAAAAAGATGAATATGATGATGTTGAGCTAGAAAAAAGCAATGTACTGTTGATGGGCCCAACTGGCTCAGGTAAAATAACATCTTTCTGGGTCTTAATAGAGTTTGCATTTGGCAGGGACTATATGAAGTCATCTATCACATCCCAATTCTGATTTTCATAATGTCTTAATGCAGGGAAAACTTTACTAGCAAAAACATTGGCCCGGTTTGTTAATGTACCATTTGTTATTGCTGATGCAACAACATTAACACAGGTAGGTACATTGCTTTAACTTACTGTTACAGCAGAGTATTTAGCTTTTCCCTCACTTGGTATTCGTTTCTGATTTTTAAATGGGATCTATTTTTTAAGTTCAGTATCTTTGTTCTGTTCTGACAACTTATGAAATTTAATTGACTTGCAAAATGCAACTGTACAAAAAGAAACTGAAATCGAGTTTTCTTACACATTTACTTGCAGTCATTCTTTCTGTACATCATATTGTAAGCAAATTGCAACACTTCCATCCTGTCGCACCCTAAGAGT
Organism: Musa acuminata AAA Group; assembly: GCF_036884655.1. Classification (NCBI taxonomy): domain Eukaryota; kingdom Viridiplantae; phylum Streptophyta; class Magnoliopsida; order Zingiberales; family Musaceae; genus Musa; species Musa acuminata. The sequence goes on along the minus strand of NC_088347.1, from coordinate 20,218,706 downwards.
TATGAGCCATCTTTTGCTTGGAATGACCTTTTTTTAACAAACATCAGAGATATATTCGAAACAAGTAAATTGATGAAACTATATCCTAAAAATCTTGGATTCAAGTTTCTGCTATGCTGTTTGGTTCACCTATTTCGACTTCTCAGTGGCTTCAGATGAATTAATCCGAATTCGACTTCTCAGTGGCTTCAGATGAATTAATCCGAATCACACAAGAATAGTGCAATACTGGCTTACCTTTGTGGCCAGTGGCTGTCTTTTTTATCTTTACTTTTTCAACTTTGAAGTTGGGCTATAATTCATATGGACATTAGTTTAATTTCATTTACTAGCTCTAGCAGGCTTTAATTTTGAGGTTCATTTTATACTTAATAACTTTGTACTTTACTGAATAAAAACATGCATAAATCACCCAGCCCTGTTCACAAGACATGGATATACTCTACTAGAAACTGAAGGTGGTTAAATGTCCTGCAGGCAGGTTATGTTGGAGAAGACGTTGAATCAATATTGTACAAGTTACTAGCGGTATGATTTTGGATTATTTATGCACAAGTATTTTATCAAGTTGCCTGATTTTAACATTTTTGTCATCTGTTCTCTCTAACGGTGTTATATTTATCCATGATGCTTATTGTTTTTCTTTTTGCATTTAACATTCTTGCATGAACAAATTTGTATCACTTAGACAATCATGCAATTGGTAGCTGGTGGTGATAAGAAGAATATGCACAAGTTTTATTAAAAAACCAAATTTAGTATTTTCCTTATCAAGTTTTCAGCAACTCTTTGAATGGTTTGCAGGGTTATTACTGTGCCGCTCTCTAATTTGCATAATGTGAATACTAGTTTCTTTTTTTCATATATTTTGACATTCCTTGTCTGACATTATATGTTTAGGATCGTGATTTTACCTGATCGTTTAATGAACATGAGTAGGAAAGACGTCACAATTTGCTAATAAATTCTTTCTTCAATTATACTAGTAGATATTTTGGTAGGGCTTGGAGATGCTAGAAGATCAGGGAAGATTGCCCCTATATATATGGGACACAATGAAAACCTCATGCTAACAAGAGGAGGAAATTAAAATAGAAGAGTTTATATAAATCCTGATTGTGTCAGTCAGTACCAATTAGATGGAAGCGTGGTTTGTTAGCCCACTGGTTTTCTGTCTTGCAGTTCCCTCTGAAGCCTTATTTTGTTTGTTTTCCCACTAAAGAGAAACAGTTAATATATATGTCTTTAGTGATATTTGCCTTTCCATGGTACAGCTAAAAGCACCAGATTTGTATATCAAGAAAAGTTCCCTCTAAGCACAACATTGCTCTCAGTTCTTTTTTCATTTGCTCATTTCTCTCACCATACATAGATACATATAAGCCTGCCACTGATACTTGTATACTTCTTCCTGAGCTTGCATTTGATAACTAATGCATCGTCCCCTAGAATTGAATGTTCACACTGTCATTATGTAATTTTAAGATTGAAATAATTCTTTAGATGTGGTTTGAGTATTTAACTGCCTTTTTCCTGTCTTATTCTCATTATGATGCTGTGCTCTTCTTTATTAGCTTATGCTCAAATGTTTATCTTTCCGTTTTTTTTCTTATGTCTAGGCAGCAGATTTTAATGTGCAAGCAGCTCAACAAGGCATTGTCTACATTGATGAAGTTGATAAAATTGCTAAAAAGGTTTATTGTCATCAAGATTATTAGTTAGTCATAGGTGAATTTTGGTAGGATAGATATTTATCAACAAGATCGTATTGCAGGCTGAGAGTCTAAATGTTAGCAGAGATGTATCTGGAGAAGGTGTTCAGCAGGCATTACTGAAAATGCTAGAAGGAACTGTAAGTCACAGTTACTCATGATCGTTTCAGTTCCATCTTTGTTTTCTTTCAGTCCAAAGAAGGTGATCTAGACATATTAAAAGAACTATAGATCCCCATCCCCAGATTCCATAGTTGGCAAGGGAAAACCTAAACCTTACAGAGCCCTTCCAGATGCAAATCCAGCTAATATGGCCTCTTACATTATCTTGTGCGGAGCCAGATCTGTACCATTTATTCTTCATAGATTCTTACGGAAGTCCAGAGAGAGGGAAAATCATCATTCATTTATTACAGAAGGACTTTCCCAATCCCAAGGAATCTAGCACGATGATGACTAGCAGGTAGGAACCTATCTAAAGCTCGATGACTAGCAAGTAGGAACCTATCGAAAGCTCTTTAAAGGAAGGGCGTATGCTCTGAGGTATCTTCAAAAGATGAAAAGGCATCCTGTCCTCTAGTCTGCCCAAGAGCCGGCTTTTCCAGAAATAGGAGACTATGACCGTTTCACCCACCAGATAAACAGGTGAGTCAATTAGGATCTAGTGCAACGAGAAGCAGAGGAAGACCTACAAGTACTTTAAAAAAAAATTTCATGGCTCTGACTACAAATATTATAGAGCTTCATGGTGGGAATAGATCCATGTAGTCAACCCCAAACATTTTGAGAGCAAAATATGAGTGTTCTTGCTTTGTAGACTAATTTTGACAACTAGTGGGTGAGATGACCTTCCTTTCAGGTTGCTAGTATTACTTTATTTTCCAGCCGTCAAATGCATTAAGTAGATGGAAGGATTTCTACTTTCATGAGCATAATCTATTCCATTTTTCCATATCATAAATTTTATAATTGCATGAAATTTTCCTATTAGAACATTTTCGTTTTAGTATAGAACTTGGTAGCAGAGATTTAGAACTGTTTTTGTTTATGGCAATTAATATAGCACATGGCAACTGGTTATGCCAGTACACATCAAAGCAGAGAACTATCATTTTCTTATTCAAAATAAAGTTACAGGATAAATATGATTGACATTTCACTCGTTACTTAAACATGAATTTTCCAGATAAACCTGTTTATAACAAAAAGGAGAATAAAATTTTGGATGTTAACCTTTGAATGGGTGACATCATGTTGTGTATGTTAAGACTTAAGACATCTGATTTTCCATTTTCCAATATGATCTTTTTTTCTTTTCCATTTTCCTATATGATTTTTTTTCTTTTCATGAATTCTTTTAAAGCATTGATGTGTGAAGCTGAGAGTTTTGACCAAAATGTATTCCAGAACCAAAACTTTAAAACTCCCATTATTAGTTTGATGGGCTGTACATGGTCTATTCATTTTATCTTTCTATGTGATAAGTTGTTCACGTGTTGAATGAGCCCTTCTCTTCTCAGGATGCTTTGAATTCAATAGAAGTACAATTTCTTTCATGTTATTAGTGATGAAGTTACTTCATACTAAGTGAGAATCTTTTCTTGATTTTTTAATTGAGTGTAATCCACCATTCAGATGGTCAGTGTTCCTGAGAAAGGAGCTCGGAAGCAATCTCGTGGTGAAACCATACAGGTAATTTGATGACATTTTTCTGAAAGAAGCTTGCACTACTTTTTAAGATACTGTCTAATGTTGTGAATTGAAGCCTGCAAATATACTTCTTAGTTGAAGATTCTATTTTTACTGATGAGAAATCCATGATCCATAATGCAATGTTTTCCCTTTTTAAATGCGTGCATTTATTATGAGGACAAAATACAGATTTGTTTGTGTTTCTCCTTTTCATTTTTCAGAGGTGTTAGTGATGCGTGGGTAAGTGAAAAGTTCATCTTTAAGTAAATAAGCTGACAACTAGTTGAACAAATAATTATTTGTTAAGAGTCCATTTTGAGATTAGCTTGTCTCCAAGTAAATAATCTGACAGCTGTTTGAACAAATAACTATTTGTTTAAGAGTCCAATTTCGGATTACTGCTGGAATTTTTTAAAATTTTCAAGTACATTATTATTGAACTGAGATTGGGTGCATGTTCCTGATGCATTATGTTCTGGAGTCCAGATTCAACTCCTTATAGATTGGTTGTTTTCCATGCACAATCATTCTGCTTCTTCCTACGTCCCTCTATTCTCACACTCTTCTATTCTTCTACGCATGCTCTTGTTTCTCAGTAATTTTTGTTATCCACTGCAGTAGAACTCTCTGATCCTTATTTAGTTGGTGATCTATTCTTTTACTGCTCTTTCTTGATTTATATAGACATGTAATTTATGTAACTGATCTTTTCCTTTTCCATTAAATAGTCATGGTCATAGTTCTCACTGATTTTCTTTTGCCACACAAGAATTATATTTTTCTCCCTACAGCATGAGAACTTGCAAGAACAAAGAAATATGCAATCTGATTTAAAAATTTTGAAGCAGCCAAAGAATTGTTTAATTTTGTCAAATACTTTCGAAGAGATTCCTGGCAGCTCTATGAACACTCTACCTCTTGGTTGACCAAATTCATCAACTATTGTCTCTGTTTTGCTTTGAAAAACAGGACAAGTAGTTAATTTTCAGATTTGTAAAACAAGAATAAAATATTTTTAAACTAGCTAGAAAGGGAGGGGAATTTAAATGCACCCTTTAGTTGGATTGTTTTAATTTGGGGTTATTCAGATTTTACCTCTTTTGACTGGGTCAATTGAACCCTTTGTGACTTAAGATAAACAGGATAAACCTGTAACCACCATTATACCCATTCTTAACATAAACAAATACAGCCTGAAAGATTAAAGAAAAAAGGGTGTATAAGGGACTCCATCAACTGAGCTTTTATGCACAATAGGTTGATGATTCATTTTTTTTAACATATACTTGGCCTTCTACTGGTTAACATTGCTTTAACCACATGTTTGCAATGACCTGCAGATAAATACTAAAGATATTCTTTTTATATGTGGTGGTGCTTTTGTTGATTTGGAAAAGACTATTTCAGAAAGGTAATGCGATGGATTTCCTGATCTTAAATACTTGCAGCAGTCTTCCCTGAATACTCTTGCTTATCATGGAGTATGAGGATGGCCTGATTTTTCAATATGCAACAGACGACAAGATTCATCAATAGGATTTGGTGCACCTGTACGTGCAAACCTGAGAACTGGTGGGACCACCAATTCTGCTGTAACATCTACCTTGATGGAATCGGTGGGCTCTCAGATAACTTACATCTTGGGAAATCTTTTCATCATTTGCTTAGTAATTGTTAATGCACAAGATGAATTTATATAACTTCTTTCAAAGGTTGAAAGTGGTGATCTTGTAGCATACGGTCTCATCCCAGAATTCATTGGGCGCTTTCCAGTTCTGGTTAGTTTGTCATCTCTAAATGAAGATCAACTTGTTCAGGTAACATAATTCAACTATTTTTCTATCTTATTGTTTTTCTCTTTTATCTGATGTGCTGAACTCATTTTTTTAAACATTCATGTTGGTTCAATATCTCATTTACACTGCTCTAGCTGCTGTTTAAGTGACCAATAAAAGATCGTTTGTAGTATACCAAAAATTTATTATGTGATTTGTGTTTGGAGCAGTAGAATCAGCTGAATTGGGTTCTTCTTTCTGGAAATTGATTGAATCATGTATGTAATCAGTTTTCAGAAACACGTTTTCAATTTTCCCATACTTGTTGACGTCTGAATGTGAAAGCTTTTGGTTGAAGTACTCTATTTTTGTGTCTCTTGATAATCATTGAGGAAATTAACATATACAGTGCCAACTTCAGGTCCTAACAGAGCCAAAGAATGCCCTTGGAAAACAATACAAGAAAACATTTAGTCTGAACGACGTAAGCTAGTGGCTTATCATACTATATTCTTCCAGACATGGTTGCTTCTTGTATTCTTTCTCATCATATTAACTTCCAGGTAAAGCTGCATTTTACTGACGCTGCTCTTAGGCTGATTGCAAGAAAAGCAATGGTTAAAAATACAGGTGCTCGAGGTTTAAGAGCTATTCTAGAAAGTACTCTTACTGAAGCAATGTATGAGGTAAGATTACAGTTATCTGTTATGTTTGTTAAATAGGATGAAAGTGTTGCCTGTGAAATACACCAAGTGGATCTTCTAGCCAACCAATTACCTCTAATATGCTTCTAAGAGAGAAAAATGTATGTAATCTTTAATTATAGAACATATGTACAATAGGGAAATTGTTGCATTCTGGAATTTTGAATCAAACATGTGCCACCACGGCCTGAAAGAATGTGTAGAGCAGTTCCTATTTTGCAGCTGTTTGAAGAACACAGCATCTACATCTGTCAAGACTTGTGGTTGCATTCGTCCGTGTCTTTGAGCCCGATTAACCTAGAGTCAAAAAGGTTCTGAGTGCATCATGACTACATTTATTAAGCTAGCTCAGCTTCAACATAAACCTGGAACCAGTTATTTGATTTACTTTGTTGCTTTTTCTGGATGTTATAGAGTTGTTCGCTAGCTACGTGAGTCCAATTCAGGTACTACCCTGGGTATCACTAAAGAACGGACCATACCCAAGCCTGAAAGGATGTGGAATTTGGACAAATTCAGAGTTCCATAATCAGATTATTAGATTTACTTCTGGATTGAAAATGAGAGTCCAGCATGGCTATATATGATGGCCTGATCTAAACTTTCTCAAATTCATTTTGTTGCTCTGTTGTCTTCTCTGTCAACTCTTTTGGAGTGTCAATCTAAATACAGGACCAAGACTAGACCTAGGTCAAGTTTCTAAATCTTCTGTAGACATAATGGTGGGGGATTCTATTCACATGATTCTGGTTTTGCATTCGTTCTCCTGCCCTTAAAAGCAAACCAGAAATCAAGTTGAAAGAGAGAGAGAGAGAGAGAGAGAGAGAGAGAGAGAGAGAGATTATCCATATAATCATATATACGTTATATCTGGTTCCGACATTTAAGCTCGCAGGGCCTCTTTTCCTATTTTTAACTATTTGTTTAATGTGCTTGGTTTCAGATTCCAGATGTGAAGACTGGAAATGATCGAGTAGATGCAATTGTCGTGGATGAAGATGCCATTGGCTCCCTTGACAAATCAGGGTGTGGAGCTAAAATTCTTCGAGGAAATGGTGCGTTGGAGGGCTACCTCGCCAGAAACAAGGTGAATCATACATCACTTTTGAAGTCATTAATGGATAGCTTTAAGCAAGGAAGTTTTAGGCTGGGCCTCACACTAATTAGCTGCAAAACAAAACCACCTTTACCAAGAATTTGTGGTTTATTAAGATATTCATTTGTCATCAATCTGGTCATAACCTATAGTGGTATGTCTTTCAAAGTGTCAGTGCTCATGATACAGCTAAAAAGTCACTTGCTCTAGCTATGAAGCTTCTTCAGCCAGATGATACCTGTTGGCTGCTAGATGTTAGCGTGAGTCTTATCTAAAAATGTCAGGGTAGGACAGTTGATAAAGCATCCGCAGCATCTGGTTACAATGTTCATATTAATAGTGACTCGATCACATAGATGATATATTATACGGACAGTACACATAGTGGTGGCACCAAATATACTTGCGAGCCTATTTCATAGGAACACGCTAACATGTGAATTCCATCTGCAGGAAAACAATGGTCAGTCGGAGAATGAAGTGGAAGGAGAATCTGAGCTTTCATCCGTAGTTGTCAGCTTATAGTTTCTTCCTGACCGGCTAATACTAATTGGTTAAAACAAACACACCACTGCAGCTGAAAATATTCTTCTAAAGCAGATTTGCTAAGAAATCGAAATCATAGTTCTTAACCTGCCAAGTCTTTTTTGCTGTCAGCAGGCATAATACGATAATCACACTCATAAAGGCCACGAGATGGAGAGTCCCAGCTAGCAAACCGATGTGTTAGTATCTCAATTCTTTTTACTATCTTATCTGTATTGTAATTTATCATTGTTGTAAGCAAGCATCGCTTTTTCCATTGAAAATTGCCTCCTTCTAACCTTACGATGCATGTATTATTTACTACGCCAATTTTTTTCTGCAAGCAAGCGTTGCATTCTTCCATGAGTTGATATTGCAAGCTATCGTTGCACTCTAAGCAAACGATGCATGTAATATTGCTAAGTTGAAGCTAACTGACTATTCGAAAACACCACCACTTCTTCAGGTTTATCCTTGAAGAAGTATTTTACTTGCCTCCGAAAGTTGGAAGTATGTGAATCCTGCTGAGGTAACAAATGCACCAATATTTGCTTCTATATGCAACAGAGATGTTTCCCCCTCACAGTAGTATCTGAAAGATAGATTGCTTCTTTATGCAACAATGATAGATACGCAGTGCCTCGTGACTCATTTAACTCTTGCTTCTATTTTATGGATGGATTGGAAAACACATTTAAGATGTGCAGTAAAAGCTCAATCCATATTTCGATGCGTTCGAATCACATATAACCTAAATGTTGCATTCGAATCACATCTACCATAAATGTTGCATCGGAAATGATAGCATTATCATTTTAATATTTACGAGATCCTAATATAAATTTTTTTTTTAAATTTTAAAATATCCTATGATATTATTTAAAATTATAAGATTATCAAAATTAATTTAATAAAAAATCAACATGAATTGTTTTATATTTATTTATGAGATTAGATTGCATGCATTCATTAATTTGTTTTATTTATTTACTTCTTGATTTAAATTAAATGAATATTTAAAATATTACAAAAATTCATTGAACTTTTTGAAAGACAATTTTCATCTTCATCTGTTGCTTACCAAATAAACGTAATCACATTTCCCAAACACAACCTATGTCATAATAGTATACGATTTTAACCTGTGTAGGAGTCTCAAACAAAACCATGAAGTGTTTCATTTAATTGTTTCATCTTCCCATCCGTAGGAGTCTCAAATCAAACCATGAAGTGTTTGGTTCAGTTGTTTCATCTTCCTCTGTAGGAGTCTCAAACAAAACCATGACAACCAATACTGCTCCTAAGGTAACAATTAAGCACCTAAAAACATGTTTCCCTGCATCAAATTTAATCTTATCATAAGAAGCTTCCTTTCCCTGCTAATAAAAGAAACCTGAAACTAGTACATCCAGTCTTAAAAGCATTAAAAAGATACATGATCTAAGAATAGATAAAACCCTTAAACCCACAGGCATAGCATATAAAATGAAAATTACTATCTTTGACAGCTTGGATACACAAGGTGTCAAAGAAAACTTTCTACGACGGCGAAAGAAACCGGACACCTCCAAGATCATGAAACATTTTGTTCAAACTCAAAATGTCTGTTTAACTGGATTTAATCATCACAGCTGCTATTTTATTCCAAAAGATAAGAAACAAAAGTGGGGATCTTTTCCATTACGAGTTCTGCAGGCAATGCCAAGGACCGGTCGGAACACCTATCCAGATGAAAGTTGCTTTACTTTCCTGTATACCAACATAACAATTTGAAAATAAGAAGAGATAGACAAGTAGAAGACATGGATAAAATCAGAATTAGGCACATAATAATGAAGAGAGGCACATTGATTAGCCAACAAAAGCATACGATAAATTCACAGAGAAAATAAAAACGCTCTTAGGCTGCTAAACCATTTTTCAATAGAATAAACCAAGAGAGAGAATGTTTTTCTAGTTAAGACAACAGAACATAACAATTATATGTTTAGCCAAAAAGAGATCACCGACCTGAAATTTTGTCCTCCCACCAGTAGAGGAACCTGAGATTTGCTGCCTGCTTATCGATCTTGTAGAGTTGCCCCCAGTGTTCAGCAACTTCTAATCCAAAGACGCCACCACAGAGGGCTCCAAATGCAGTAGCCAAGACAAAACCTACAGTGGTTGACCGTATTAAAGAAATGGATGGTATCCCCCATAATCTAGACATCTACTTGTTATATTAATAGGAAAGAAGTGACTGTTCCCAGGAATATAAGGTCGCCCTGAAAATAAAAAATAAAAAAAGAGTTTGGTTTTACTTTTCTTCTTTTCTCGGCTTTTGAAGAAAATAACTTTGTGAATGCAATCACAGTGTAAAATTGTCCACAAAAACTAATGTCCTTAGGTAACACTACTTTAAAAAAAGCACAAGTAACTATTTCCTAGGTTTAGCAACCTTGGTTCAGACATGGGTTTAATCCTCAACTCGTACTTACATTCGACTAACAAAGAATCCCAGTCTTTGCAAATGGTTCTGGAATTTTCCTCCTATATTTTGGATCACTTTTGAACATACTATCACCGTGGAACACGTGAAAAATGAACATGTATTAATGGGTAATTTTCTCTATTCACCGAAACTTGTTCTTCATAACTCTTCAAAAGCTTCTTCATAGTAGCTCTTTGAATGCTATCAACTTGATTTCAATGCCAATCCACTTATCGGTAGATACTACTATTCACAGTAAAGAGTTCATTCTGTTGGAATATAGCAAGTACTTGGGATAGTAAAATGATGAGTATCATTAGGTCATTTTTATGGCATATCCAAAAATCCATATAGCATATTTCACACCAAACTTCCAAAATTTTCAGCAAATATGATGTAAAACATAATAGTAACTATAGATGAAATACAAAAATCAGGCATTTATACCATACAAAATAGCAGTGGGACAGGACAAATTAGCAATATAAACCATACAAAAAATTGAAGTTATAGTTCGGCAGAAAAGTTTATTGGCAAACATTTTAGATGCATAAATTGTTGTCACAAGGAATGGTTATGAGAGAGAAGCAATCATATTACCATGTGGACTCTTTGAGTATCCCAAGGAAACACCACCTAAATGAGCCGCACCCAATAGAGCTCCACCAATTGCATACTTCCTCGATTCCCTTATAGCCTTTAACTGAAAAGAGACGAAAGAAAAAGATCCATACAACATTCAATCGGTTCATTTGCATCTAAATAAAAAGGGATTCATATTAACATATTTCACATCTGAGTTAAAACAAGTTAGATTTTAGCTTCGAGTTCATTTATTCTTCATAAAAAAAATGCTTCAAGTCGCCACATTCTTCATAAAAAAAAATGCTTCATAAAAAAAATGAAGGTGATATTGATGCGAAAGCCAGTTAATCGCAGAATCCATAAGAAACACTGATGCAGTATCTATCTCCCTACGACATTCTTACCTCATTTTATATTTATATTTATATTTATTTATTTATTATATATTTACACACACACATCTGTTTGCAATAACATAGAGAAAAAAGCCGCACAGTGATTAAGCAAAAGAGAGAACTAGGAAAAAAGCACCAAAGAAATACTAATCATCATCTGTGGAGGAAAAAAGAAGACTTCGATCACCATAAAAATATACAATCTACTCTGGCAATTACTATCAAAGCTGAGATCGTCGATCACCAGCAAAGATTTGCATATATAACAAAAGAAAAAGAAGAATCAAGACCTAATCGAGAGAAAATTCGGATCTTTTCCTGTTTCCATAAGCAAATCATGGCCCGGATCAAAAGGAGACGAGCAAACCCCTAAAGACGAACAGAAAACCAGATCGATCGGGATCCTCCCGGAGAATAAATCGAAGAAAAATGGGGATCGAGATGGCAGTAGCACCTGGGGACCGTAGACGGGGTCGGAAGCGATGAACTCCTCCACGTCGGCGTCGGTCCACTTGGGGAGCGGCTCCTTGCGCCCCAAGGTTTTCTTGTAGTAGTCCAAGAAGGAGAAGTTGCTCCTCCAGTGCTCCTTCACCTCCTCGTAGTGCCTCCACAGGAACCCCATGGGCGAGGAATCCGAGCTGTCCGCCATCGCCGCCGTCCCTCGATCGATCGCCTCTCTCGTTTCTGTGGGCCGCTGGTTTTGGAGAACGAGTACAAAAATGAGTCGCCTCGCGAGGACGTCAAGGAACATGTTAGCGTGCTACTTATGATGCTCCGCCGGAACATCATAACGAAATGATTTATGTGTCGGAACGTTCGCCGATATCGATATGAGAACCATATCGGCCGAGTCGTGCTTATATCGTCGTTTCATTTATGATGCCGATATAATAGGAGAGTGAGAATAATCCAATAGAAAAGGCAATACCCCCTCTTCGACTCACGTATAAGCACCTCTCTCTCATTGGAGGTAGACGGGGGATCCGCTGGGTCCCACCTCAAGATGGGCAGGTGAGGGTAAAAGGTAATTTGAGTTCGAAATTTTTTATTTTTTATTTTTTATTTTTTTAAGAATAAATGAGTATGATCCTCCTATAACTTTGAAACATTTATCAGCTAAGCTAGTCGACGTTTTTATTAAATTTAAAATATATTTTTGAAGAACAAAAGCTACTTAGGCATGCTTTATCACCCTTTTCAAGGGTGATTTGATTTTGTGATAATCAATCAATTTTTTACTATCACTCAATATAATGTATGCATAAAATATATTTAAAATTTTATAAATTAAAGGTACTAAACTCATATATAATTAAGGTCCATCGTACCATCCATATCATTCGATCATATAATACGAGACTAATATGAATGGTACATCGAGATGCTCCTATGTACCACATGTCATTAAACTCAATATAATTTGGTAATCGATGCACTAGTACAAATCGATAAGACGAACGATGAGTATAATTACATTAATTTTTTAGTTAAGTTATAAGTTAACCTCTCTAAAATGCTATAAAATTATAAGAGTATATATAGCTAATTACAATAATAATAGTATTAGTTTTAAGAATATCACTATAATTATATTTCAATTGGATAGTGAAATTAAGATAAAATTAGTCTTTTACTAAAGTGGATAAATATAGATTTCTTCCCTTTTTTTTTTTTTTTGATAGACTAATAATTTATAATTTTTTAAAATTTCTCCTCTCAAGATCAATGATTTTTTTAATATGTAGCCTATTAATGTTAATTATTTTATCGGTAGCATTATATCTAAAAACTTAAGTCAAGAGACGATTTTTTTTTAAGATCACTCTATTTAAAATAAAATAAAATAAAATTTTATTATATTATATGATGCTGAGATGTATGCATTACTTGTAACAACTGAAACATGTCAACTGAATTTGAATTATATGTCTTTAACATCTTTATAAGAAAGAATCGTAAGACAACAATGCTCGATAATTAGAATCTTCTGTGTCAAATGCCCATTGGAATCGACCAGGAAGAACTAAAACAAAAGAGTGATGAGGAGGGAGAATGGGAAATGCGTAGGAAACAAGGCTGTGTGTGAAGGTGAGAGACGACGATTCATGGTCGCTATGGAGGGCAAAATGGCAGCTCCGTGTTGGCCCTGTGGCTAGGAATGGTGAAATGCCTCAACCGCCCCTCCTCGTGCTTCATGTACCCCTCGCACAGGAAGGCCTTGGAGAACCTGTCCTCCACGGCTCGATCCACATCATGCACGAACACCTCCGTCTTCCCCTCCTTCCTCCACCTCGCCGCCATGCCGGCCGTGTATATCGCCGCCATCCTCCCCGGAGCGCCGGCGTGGTACCCGGTGGGCGCGTCCACCATGATCAGGTCCCACTCCACCTCGTAGAACGCGGGCGGCAGTTGCTTCAGCGCCAACCGGCACCCGGACCGCCTCAAGTCGCCGACGGCCGTGCAGTCCGCCCGGGCGCCCAACTCCAGCAGCTGCTCCGCCTCGCTCACCCTCGTGTCGTACTTGACGTGGTAGGTCTCCGCTACCACCGGGAGCCGCCGCAGCCGCCAGGCCTCGATCCACGCCTCGTCTTCCTCGAGGAACACGGTGCGGCCGCCGTGGTTGAGCGCGCTCCACATGAGGCTGTCGTGGCCGAGGCCGAAGACCAGGAAGTTGCACGGGGACTTCTCCCGCAGGACTCGAGCTGCGACGGAGATCTCGTCGATGGTTTGCTGGGGAGTGATGTTGAGGGTGGCGTAGTGGAGGATGGCGTCCGCCAAGGAGGGCGGAAGCTTGGTGCACGAAGGTGGTGTTGATGGAACGGATAGAGCTTGTTGCTGGAGCCGAAAGGATGAAGGAGACATCACCCAGTAGAGCACGAAGAGGAGGAAGAGAACGGAGACGAGGAGCTTTAGGCTGAAGATCTTCTGCATCTTGGGCCTCATGAATGGTTACGTTAAGCAGTGTTGGGAGAAGAGAAGAGAAAAGATTTTAAGGTGGCGAGATGTTGGATTCGGTGACAGTGTATTATCGTCGGTGGTTGTCGGAAGAGAAGGATGCTTTTGCTTTCTGGGGAGTAACGAGCTGGTGATCATTTTATGCTGTGGAAGAGGAAACAAAAGGGCATTATGAGTGGTTGATGACAGGAGAGCAACTACATGCATGCTTAGGCCATTTGGTGGAGAGCACTACTACCTGCTCTTGGGGGGTGTGGTTTCGTTAGATCCAAAGCTTCTTAAAATATTAGGTGACATTTGATTGAGCCACGAGAACAACAAGAGTTGGTCCTCTGATCCATGAATTAGATGGGTTCAATCAATGAATGATGGAAAAGGCCTATTCATTCACATTATATGTCCCATAAGCTATGTTCTTTATTTATTTGGATGTTCATGTGGGGTTAGTGGTGGAGCATGTAGCGGGCTGATCTAAGGAACAAAATTATATATCCAATCCAATGGATTCGTCTCTCTTTCAGCTCAAATTCTCGGATGATGTGAGTTCTTTTGACTATGAACAAGTACCACTACCGATGCTCATCGATGATAACGCGTGTGAAATCCTTTGACTTTGGCTACCGACCGTAAAGTATGTAATCCCTTGAGCTGAGATATGGTCTGTGTTTGCTACTCCATGTCGATCGATTGGCCTCTTGCATGGATTCCTCTCACACTTTCAAGCCGTTCAACTCTTCTCTTGGCCATACATACTCACCTGTGTTCAGAATGATGCAGCCTCCACCGAAAGATTCTCTTCCAATTTGCGTGAACATATCAATGGCGCTGGTGAAAGAGGGGAATCAAAGTTGGGCGATCTAAAATGATTTGTAATTGATTCAGATGATGGAATCCCTGGTTTTTATTGCATCAAAACTTGTTCCTGACATGTATACTGCAGAGTCAGTGGAGTTCTTGTTTAAGCTACAAAAACGATGGCAAGGAGGATGGGAAACAAGATAAACTATCGGAACCACATATTTCAGCAAACGATTGGCTGACTTGGGAGTAGTTCTATTATTACGGAAAGACTGTACGGTCTTGTTTCTAAGTGTCTAAATGAGAATCTAGAGCATGTTGACATGAACAAAGTTCCTCGTTAGATGCTGCTATGTGGGGAGTACTCTTCCAGCTTATGCGTCCCTGGAACTGCTTAGTGTAACTGGCCACTCATGTCATAAGATTCTTACCACAGGATAGAATGCAATTAACTGATGCCAAGCACCAAGCACAGAAATAGCAGTCACTTTTGTATGCCAGAATCTTGTTTGGATTGCAGCAGTTAATGACTACTAAGTTCGATTGTATCTTATCATTCTTTACCTGTGATGATTGGACTAACGAATCAATTCATACCAAAAAGACACAGCATGTATCCTTCATTCAACATGGTCGCCAATATAATGCCTTTTTGCATCAACACTAATGAAAAGCTTTTCTATGTTCCAGTCAGGCACGTTTCCCTCTCACTAACACTCGGAACATGTAAACCCTGTTTCTTATGTGAGATTATTTCCTCCTCGAATCCTGAGAGTAGAAGCATCTCAGTCCCTCAATATTTAAAGTCATTCTGAGCTGGGATATGCATCTCCAAGGCATCAAAGCAGAAGTCTCCAACGAGCTCTTCCTCTCCCCTGTACAAGCCATGTTCTCCTCCTTCTTCCCAAGTTCTTGTGTTGTCTACGAGCACAACCTCCGGCCTCGGTTGTGCCTCCGGTGCGTGAACGGCTAACCGAGCATCAACGTCCATGCCGGACTCGGACGCCACCCTCTGCACCGACGGCGGCGACAAGTTGGCCCAGGCGAAGGTGGCGACGCGGTCGGGAAAGTTGAAGCCGCCGCGGGAACCGTCGGGGCCGCGGAGGAAGAACACGGCGGTGTCGTGGGCGACGGCGGCAGCCTCCGGGGTGGAGAAGGAACCCAGCCACAGACGCTCCCTGGACCCCGGCACGCGAATCTCCGACACCCATTTGCCCCATCGCCGGCGGCGCACCCCCTTGTACCTTCTCTCCTCGCTCGGCTCCGCTCCGGCTCTGCTCATCTCGCCGACCAACTGGTGAACGGTGTGGTGCTCCAGTCGTGGAACGAACGCGGCTATTTATGCTCGACGACAACTCTCGAAGGTCAACCATACGGAGTAAGGGTTGACTTTCTTGAGCTTGGGGGGGTTTGACCGCAGATTAAAATTGTATATGGACGCGAAGTCAAAACGTTAAGACCAAACGGGTAGAGGAGAGCAAGGGGGAGAGAAGCGGAATGGGTCTACGTGGAGGAGCATTTTGGATCGTAGATAGTGGCATCCGAGGTGGCATAGTCCTTGCAGTCAGAATTGACTTATTTTTGACCGGTTTTCGTGGGTCTTCTCTCATGTTTAACATGGACACGGGAAGAAGAGCTATAACTTTTGTTGTGCTTGTTAGGCCTCAATCCACTTCCGGGAACCAAATGATGCTGCTACCTTTACCTTGCAACAGAGAGATGGGACTTCGGGTTCCTATGACAGATTTTGACCACAATAATGGAGAGTCTTCGGTCGGATTTCCCACGGTTGGCCGCGTATCATAGATTCCTCCGTTTAATGGTTTTTGACTGTGTTATAAGCTGGTGGACGGCCACGTCGAAGGTTTTGGGGGTTGACCGTTGACGAAGGCCGCTCCGCCAAAAATTTACCGACCAATCATTCCTCACGTGTTATTTTGACCACGTGGGAACCAAATCGAATCTACCAGAAGCACTATAATGGACGTACGATAAACGACAATGGCGTAAGAATCTCGCTGACCAGAAGATGATGGATCCGATTGGATTCCGGACGCACAGTGCTGCCAATCGAGCTTGGCTTGATCGAAATCAACAGGTTATTGTTCTGAGAAAAACAACAATTAAAACATTTTGTTTCTTTCTTTAAAGAATAGAGTACGGTGAGAAGTTATGTTCACCTGAGGAATCAGACACTGTACATCTTTGTGTGGATAAATCGAAGTCAAAAGTACCTGAAACAAACCAAAAATTTGCACCAGTTCTTGAAACCGCAGCTGAAAACATTGGAGACTAAATTAGAAAACCATGTACAAGTTGATGGGAATGACAGCAATTGGATTCCTTACCACCATGTCCGCTTGTGAAGCATCGTCATATGCACCTGCAGAACAAATTGCTCGATCAACAGTAGGAAGCTGCTTTAAATTGCAGAAGTTGCTATAGAAGAAAGAGACGGTGGCTGACATTTTTTGGGCAGCGAATTTGGGCGATGAATTCAAGCTCCTTAAAATTGAGGTCACACATCCACGCAAGCAGTAAAGCAGACATGAACATTTTCCTTCTTTGGTAAATTAAACACCAGCGCTTGGTAATTAGAGGCTAGAACTATTTATTACAACTATATACTCGAGAGATTGCCACAGCATTAGTTTTGAATCTGGAACTTCCACATCTTAAATATACAAATTTATGGCTCATGCAGAAGAAATGGAAAAAAAAAAACAAAAGGCAGCAAAATAACACCGTGCCTCCTACAAAATCCCCATCATGTGTGACCTTCAAGCTGAGTCGATAGTATTGCAATATTAAAGGTCATGAATTAAGACCGATGTGGCAATCCCCAAGGCTCATGTAAAAGAATTCTGGTGCGATCCAAAATGGAGTCGAGCCTTCAATTCAGTTCCTACTAAGATTTTTTAATAGGAAAAAGCTGATGCCACCCACCAGGAGTATGAGAACTGGATTCCCAATAAGATCCAAGTCAAGAAATCTGCTTCTGTTATCCCTTCTGTCTTGCTGAGTCAATACAGCCAATTGCTCATGAACTAAATTAGAGAGGTTATCTAACTGATGCATCACTTGACGCTGTCCTCGAGTGATGAGCATGAGCTGCCAATGATTAGAAATATCAACGTCATGTTGTCAAATAATCATAGCATACACAACTGAAAATTTTACTGGTTCAATAATTGCCTCAGTTCTCTCTCCGATTCAATCCAGATTATTGTGGCAGCATTTTCAGTAAAGTGATTGTACAATGAGGATAACATGAGAAATTAAAGCTGGAAACAGAACGAAATGATACTGAAGGCAAAGAAAGTAGCTAATGCCCCCATTCAAGAGGAAGTATAACAAAATGTTGGATATATTTATTGTTGTTATGATAAAGCAGTTCACATTTAACTATGGATAATCAAAATGGGTTCATTGACACTGTGTAGTGGAAAGAGAAGTTAAATTGCAGAAAGACTTGAAACAAACTTGAAGCTGTGTAAAACTTGAAATATTCTTAGAATTATAGAAAATATGCCGAGTTTCATAAAACATGAGCTTTCATAGCATCAAACAATCCTGCTGCTAAAACAGTTTATTTCTAAAAGTAAAGCTTATCAAATCGGGCATACCTCTTCCATCAGGGGAGAATCCTTATTCAGTTGGGTGGAAGAAGATGAACTGGGCAAAATGGTACCGTTGCCCAAGTTAGAAACAAAAACCGAAGTTGGGACAGAGCCATTACAAGCTTCATTTTGGAGGGCCAAGTTTTGTTGGCTCACGGAAGTTTTCTGTGAACTAAACTTTGAACTAAGTTCTTTGATTCGCGAACTAAACTCATCAATCCTTTCATTCAGAGTTGATATCTGTTCTGATAGTTGGTTAACCACCTCCTACATAGGATAGATAAGCATACAAGGAACAAAATACATCATTAGTTCGTGTTAATAGTCAGCAAGTGCAGTACAAAGTACAGACAACACAATAAAAAAAAAACCAAATTATGAACATTTATCATTTGCAATCTCTACTAGATGAGCATCATGAAAGCAGACAAACTCACCCGATTAACTGCAGGTGATTCAGGTGTTCGTCCATCAAACCTGCTGCTGTTGACTTCAAGTCTGGTGAGCTTAGCAATATTTTTGTCCCTTTGTGTTGAATAAGAGTGGGACATTCCACTGAAGAAATACACAAGATATATTTTTAAAGAAGTCGTTACCTTAAATTTGGGATACACATTATCTGACAACAAAACCTATACTTCTACGTGGAAATCAACATGGCTATTGTCACCAAATATAGATAATCATCTACATGAATTTTGATTGCCAGATCCTTACAACAATAGATCACCTATAGATGCATTAGTTAAATGTGACGATGCAATTAGGATTAGCACCGAAAAAAGGTAGAAGAAGACCTGCAACAAAATCTTTTGGACTTTTTGTGCTCGTTTATATATAACTTATTAATTATCAAAAAACAACAATGGTGTTTTCACATTGTTTAGACTTTTTGTGCCATGCAAGTGCCTGGTAGTGTCATTCAATCAGTAAATTGCCTTGTATTATGTCCATTGCAACCAAAGCCATATGGACTTGAGAAAGAATGAAGGCAGATTTAAGAGGGTTGTTCTCATGATAAAAAATAATAGGCAACCACCAAATTGCAGAACTAGTTTCGTGGAATGAGTTATGCATACAACTAAAAAAACTTCCTTTAATCTGGTACCAAATCTTAATCAAAATGTTACTTCACTGATATATAAAGCTACGTGAGTCTTATGAATAGTATCGACTACAAAATTTTGGGTTAACAAGTCTATCTCATGATAATTGGTATCAGAACAATTCTGACCTTCCTCAAGTGAACTAACAAGACAAGATGGGGGATTACATTGCACGCACTGAGATGAGTTTTCTCAAGATAGACTAGCACTAGGACTCCACGAATAGATTCAAGACAATCTATTGAGCCTTTATGGGAATGTCAAGCCTTTAGATAGGGAAGATTGTAATATCTCAATTAATCCCACATCAAACTTAGATCATAAATTGTGCTGGTGTATAAGGCTAAGAGTAAAACTTGCCACACCCTTTTGTCAAGCAACAGATCAAAAGAATTTACATGAAGATGTTATATTCTTTCTAGCAATTATTAGTAAGTGTATTGGTAATTTAACGACAAGTCTACAACAACAGAGATTATTGTTGGAAAGGAAATTTAACCTCATTAATAAACTGAGTGCTTAACACCGCCAATGTCGGTCCCAAGCCCAAATGAAAAAGGTGAAGGGTTGCATTAGGTCACTGACAACCAACGTAAAATTATGTCAGATCTCATGAACATGGATATTAACCGATTTCAATCTAGAGTTAGATCATCATCCGAAAGTGACGCTAAATACCTTCACCACCTATGTGTCCCGAATTACAAACGGTGGGCTAAGAAGTCGCTCAAAAGCGGCCCATCACATCAGCGCCTGGATGTAGTGCCAAGTAGGCAAGGGTTTTCTCATTGTTTTGAACCAATGGGAGTAAAAAAGTTAGTCTAAGAATCGAGGGTTAGGTTAACAACTTAGAATATAAAAACACTTTCAAGGAAGGGATTAGAATTGGTAGATACCATGATCAGAAGAAGAATAAATATTATTTCCTTACAAGAGACTAAGTGGATAGGAAAAAAACCTAGAGAGATTGATAGTACTAGGTTTAAAATTTGATATGTTGGAAAAGATAAACATAGAAATGATGTAGGAATTGTTATTAATAAGGATCTTAGGAACAATATTGTAGATGTGAAAGGATTTGGAGATAAAATTATAGTCCTAAAATTTATGAAAGAACAAGATGTTTTGAATGTTATTAGTGCTTACGCCCCTCAAGTCAGATTGGATAATCAAACCAAAAGAGAATTTTGGGAAAGCTTAAATGATATCATTTAAGGAGTGTTTATAATCAATTGAAGGAGATTTGAATGATTATGAAGGGAAAACATATGGTGAATATAAAAGGGAGCAGCTTTGCTTGTGGGGAGAAAATGAATATAGTGGTATGATTTTCGATTTTGCAACTTCGTATAATTTTATAATTGTAAATACTCACTTTAAGAAGAGAGATAAATATTTAATTACTTATAAGGGTAGTCACAACCGGAGTCAAATAGACTTTTTTCTCACTAGAAAGATGAATAAAGTTATTTGTAAGAATTTTAAAGTTATACCTAGCGAAAGTTTAGCGAATCAACATAGGTTGATGGCATTAGATATTCAATGTAGAAAATAGAAGAAGACAAAGATAATAAAAAAATTACTATGACTAAATGGTGAAATTTTAAAAATGATAATGTAAATTCTTCTAAAAATAAGATGGAAAAGAAAATGACTTGAAACTTTGATGAGAATAATATTAATATTATTTGGACTATGATGGCTAATAAGATTAGAAGTTTAACAAAAGAGATTCTTGGTGAAATAAAAGATAGAGGTGTAACCTTAAAAGAGAGTTGGTGGTGGTATGAGAAGTTCAAAAAACAATTTAACTAAAGATCATGTTTTAAAGATTGGCAAAATTATAAAAATAAAAAAATTAAAATATATAAAAAATTCTAAAACAAGGCTAGAAAAGCAATTAATATAGAAAGATATAAAACTTATAATAATTTAATAATAAATTAGATATTGAAGATGGTGACAATGATACATATTGAATTACCAGAGTTAAGGAAAGAAAATATAAGAATTTAGGTAATATTAGATGCATTAAAGACGAAGATCAAAGAATATTTGTTACTGATAACGAGATTAAGAAAAGATAAAAAAATATTTTATAAATTATTTAATAATATTCCACATAGGACTTAGATTTAACAATAAATAATACCGATATTTTAATAATCATAGATTTACTCATAAAATTAAAGCTAATGAAGTAAAAGATGTATTAAAGAATATGAAAATACCTAAGAGTGTGAAACCTAATGGTACCCCTATTAAAGTCTGAAATAGTTTAGGGGACAAGGAAGTAGCTTGGTTAACTAACTTATTTAATAAAATTATGAGATTTAGAATGATGCCTGATGAATAGACAAAGAGTATTTTAGTACCAATTTACAAAAATAAGGATGACATACAAAATTATTCAAATTATAAAGGAATTAAAATCATGAGTCATATTTTAAAACTTTAGGATAAGGCTTAAAACAAATATCTTTGAAAATCAATTTAGCTTTATGCTTGAAAAATCAACTATAAAAACTATTTATTTATTAAGATATTTAATGAAAAAGTATAGGGAGAAAAAAGAAGATTTGCATATGATTTTTCACTTAGAGAAATCCTATAGTAGGGCTTTTAGGGATTTATTATAGTGGGTGTCAGAAAAAAAATATGTATCCACTAAATATACTAATGTTATTAAAAATGTATATGATAATGTAGGCAAGATTTTAATTTCAAATAATACAGTCCGTACCGGGCGGTACATACTGCTCCGCCAACAGATCGGTAAATGGACAGCTTGCTACTGGACGGTACCATCAATTGGGGTTGTTGCCCCCCATTACCGTCCTAAATCGAGCGGTAATTGAGGGAGAAGAAAGAGCGGTGACCGAGGGAGAAGAAAGAAGAGGGAGAACAGTGGTATTAACCGAGGGAAGAAAGAAAAGGAAGAAGAAGAGGAGAATCTCGGAGATCGACGCCACTCTCCCTCGTCGTCTGTCGGCGACTTCTCCTCATCCTCGACGTCAACGGGAGAAGAGAGGCGACATCGCCTTATTTTTTTGCCCGTGTGGTGAGAAGAAACCTTCTCCCTACGCACCAAAAAGGGTGACGAGGCAATTGCCCTTTATATATATATATATATATATATATATATATATATATATATATAACGAGACGACGTCGCCTCGATTTTCTGCCCGCGTCGTCTTCTCCCCACGCGCCAAAATAGGCAACAAGGCAATCAGCTTTTTTTTTACTTATATATATACATACATATATATATATATATACATATATATATATACATATATATATATACATATATATATATACATATATATATATATATATATACACACACACACACACCCCGAGAGGTATACCAAAATATATCGTTCAATATACAGTATCGTATCGTATCGAGCAAATCTCGAAACTCCGGTACGGTATGAAATTTTAATCCTTGAATGTAGCTACTAGTGTTAGAACTATAAGAAGTGTATCTAGTGAGTTTCCTATTAGCATAAGATTACACTAAGGATTCGCATTAAATCCCCACCTTTTACATTGATAATGGATGGATTTACTAGTCACTTACATGATAGACCTCCTTAGTGTATGTTATTTGCTGATGATATTATCTTAGTTGATGAGAGACTAGGTAGAATTAATTATAAACTTGAGTTATAGAGGCAAGTCTTAGAAACTACAGGTTTTAGATTAAGGAGGACTAAAACTAAATACATAAAACATAATTTTAGTAATTCTAGAAATAGACAAGAGAATATAGTTAAATTGGATGGACAAGAAGTCTCTTTAAGTAAAAACTTTAGGCATCTTAGATCAATTATTCAACAAGATGGAGAGATCGATAAAGATATTATTTATAGAGTAAAAACAGAATTGTTAAAATGACGATTGTGTAATCATTGAATACCTTTGAGATTAAAACAATATATATAAGACAATTATGAGACCAACAATGTTTTACGGATCTAGGTGTTGGGCAGTTAAGAAAAAAAATATATAAAATCTTTATATTGTCGAGATGAGAATGTTAAGTTAATAGAAAATATAGAAAAGAAATATTTTTATTCATGAACAATTAGGTATCGTTTTAACAGAGGATAAGATGAAAGAAAATCGTTTAAGATGGTATGAGCATGTGCTAAGATAACCCCCAGATACGATAATCAAAAGAGGTTAAATAATTAATATTAGTAATCCGAGGAGAGATAAAAGAAGACCTAAAAAGACTTTAAATAGAAATTATAAATAAAAATTGAAGTCCTCTAAACTTAACTAAGCATATGACTTTTTACAAATCTCAATAGCGACAAAAGATCCATGTAGTTGACCCCAAATATTTAAGGCTTATGGCTTTGTTATTGTTGTTGTTGTAATAAGCTAGGTGTTTGACCAAGAGCTTTGCAAAGTGGTGTTTCAAAAGCATTTTAAAGGTAAAACGGTCCAATTCTAATAATTTAAACTTAAGAATTTATATCTAAGTTAACAGGACAGTAGATAACTCAAGTAACAATAGTTGGAACGTTACATCCTAACTAGGGAGATGATATATGTAATTGGCGTTCAAAGTTAATAGAACTCATAACTATTATTGATTATGCATGTCTAAATTTAAGCAGTTTTCTGATCAAGTTTTTAATATTGACTGCAACTGGCATACTACTTCTCATTATGCAAAACAAACTAGAATTATTTTGGTCATGAATTCATAAATTCATAATACACTACCAGCAAAAACTGAAATGAACCTTTTAAGATGTTTATTTCGCATAGCGACCCTATCGGCAGATGCTCGTGAAAGCGCTTCTCTAGGGCTCGAAACCAGATCATCATCTATACTGAGCTTTGTCCTCAAATCATCAGGCAATGCCTGTCAATTGAAAAAACAATATGTGCACAAAAATTATATAGAAAAAGAAATGAATCCAGAATGGATGTTATAAAGAAACAATACCATGACTTCATTCACAAGCTTTTCTAGTTGAATCTGTTCGATGTAGGTACGAGGAATGAAAGAACCTTCCAAGCCCAATTGCTCTGCTATATACCTAACAAATGGCCGCTCTTTTCCTTGCACCTTTCTCATTACAAAATGGTTGTTGCAATAAAAACATTAGTGGATAGGATATGTAAACTGACAGTCTAAATAAAATTAATAACAAGATATAAACAACATAGGCCAAGCTTTCTCAAAACAATGCTCGTGACAACAGAAAAAGTACACAAGTATACTGAGTTAATAACTGAAAATTATATGGCCATCAAATCCTTGCCTGAGGCAATGCAGGTTGTAGAATTCCATTGTCATAGTACGACAGAGAATGACAAGCCGAGTGGCAAACAACTATTATAAGATCTATTCCCAGTTCAGCTGGGCTAAATTTATTGGAATGTAGCAATGTTAGGAAAAGAGTCGGCACTAAGAGGAAGGGGTGAATTAGTGCAGCGGTAAAAATTACGTCGGTTATGGAAATTTCTTCGTACGTTGAAAATCGATTATGAAAACTTAACTTGAAACACGTTCGTAAATGTATTGAAAGCAGTAAACTATTAAAGAAGTTTGCAGTAAAGATAAATTGCTCAAAGTAAAATGCAAACCAAATTTTAGAGTAGTTCGGTCATCGTGACCTACATCCACTTCGCCGATTCCTCTTCCGTCAAGGCCACCGGCATCCACTATCGGTCTTCCTTCAATAGGCGAAGACCAACCACCCTTTACACCCCTTTTCTCCTTTTCACAGGTTTAGGAGACAGCCTTACAAGCACACACACTCCTCTCTAAACAAAACTCTAAGTTTAAGCTAAAGGAGGGATTTCTCAAGTGATTTCTACAGTGTTTTCTCACTTTAAAACTCTCTGTGCTTGTGTAATATAACCAGGGATGAGAGTGGTATTTATAGGCTTCAAGTTGATTCAAACTTGGAGCCTAAAAACATCTCATCCCGGGTTTCCTGGGTCCGAGCGGCACCATCGCCCAGTTTGGCGGTACCACTACCTGGCACTGGGCCACTGGGTCACTGAGCGGTACCACCGCCCAGACTGGCGGTACCACCACCTAGCACCCTGCCAGGGGTGGTACCACCGCCCAAACTGGCGATACCACCGCCTGACACAGTCTTGAAGACTGTGCTACGACAGTGCTGCCTCTTGGGTCACTGTTTGGGCCTCTCATTGGGCCCAACACAGTCCTTACATGGGCCCAACTGGCCCCTAATTGGGTTGGCCCAAATCCAATCCCAATTATGTGCTAACTACGAAATCCAAGGCATACTTAAGCTAAAGAAGTCCCTAAGTCTTGGTTTCATCCGACTATCTCCCGACGATCTCCCGACGATGTTCCAACGAACTTCCAGCAAGCTCCTAGACTTCACGTCCAATCTTCTGACGTGTTTTCCTCCGATCCAACATGATTCTTCCTACTTTAATTGTCTCATCTTGATCGAAGCATCCTGCGTCACTTAAAACGTAGATCAAATCATAAATACTATCAATTGATTTCATCATCAAAATACGAGATTCAACAAAATCATGTTCTATATTGCATGAAATAAGTCAAGCCCAAACATGGCAATACCTGCAAGATATCATTTACTTTATTTCTAGGTGACTGTCTTTAAGGTTTAAATTGGTAAACATACCAAAGAATAAAAGAAATCCTTCCTTGTTGATCCTGAAGATCTCGCTTATGCCTTGGTCTTTTCAAGTGATGCCTCAAAGAGTTTATCAACAAAACGAATATACAGGATACTTTTAAGAAAGAATTGTTTAACAGATATAAGATTGGTTATAAAGACTCGGAGACCTACAGTGTAATATTGTAGCACTGTAGCACGTTTTGTCCGGTAACGAGCGGTCCGCATCCCGGTACGCCGTCGGACCGGTACGTACCGCCCATACCGGACTGTCACGAACTTAGCTGGTTTTACCTAAGTCGTGCAGCACCCTTACGTGTCCGTCCGCAAAGGTCAGCCTCCCCGAAACCTCCCATGGTCCCTTAAGACCTACAAAAGAGAAAACGGGTTAGAGAAAGCACCTCACTCGGGATCTACAAGCAAACATTCCAGGAAACACTTCATAGACAATGTAAATTACAAACAGACTTTACAAGCTTTGAACAGTTGCACAACAAAGGGTCAAAATGGTCCACTACAGACCGAATATCTCCCATAAGTGTCTACATGACACAACATTTATTTACAAGCCTAAGAAGGCCACCAAACCCAACTAAAATGAGGCTGTTAAGCCTTTAACCGTTCCTCTACATGCTATGCAAAGCATGAACAAACAGAAATGCACGAACATACACAAGTATTACATCAAACATCCTGTTTAGAACTTTGTCCGTGACATTCTCCCCCACTTATTCCTTCGACGTCCTCGTCGAAGCCTTTGCCGACACTGCAACTCCTTGCCTTTGCTGAGTCTTTAATCTTCTGCTCCAGCTGCAATGCGCCTCTTGGCTCCCAACTGCTCTCCACTGCTGTTTTTGAGTAGTTGAACCTTTGATCCGCCATGCTGCTTCAACTCGCCTATTGGTGTGTGTGGGGTTGGCTGAGTTGTGTTGATCCCTGTTGGTTCCTGCGATCCTCCAGATGAAGGAAAAGACCATCCTTACTATGCGCTAGTCTCTCAAATGCTCATGCTGCTTGAATTGGGTGGATGCTTGTTGGAGCTTTAACGAGCATCGTCTCGCAAACTTCTGAAGTTTTTAGGTCCTTCCTCTACAAAATTTGCCCATTGACTCTTCTTTCACTTAGTTGTCACTTCCAAGTAGGTTCGCATCACTTCCGCTTTCGATTAGCAGTTCATTAGGAAATGAAGCGGACAATCTACTCTCAATAGCACTGATCACTGTTGGTGAGGATTTGACAACTATTGTCTTTCATTATCTTCGAAGGGTCTTTGAACATGTGCAGAGCTCCTCTGCTAGATAGATAAGAGAATTGGGGTACTCGGTTTCGCCCATTCTCTTAAGAGTTGAGAAGGCAAAGGTTACTCGACTTCGCTCGCCTCCTCGAGGTTGTACTCCATACATCGAGCTGGTTACTGGCCTTCGCCTGCTCTTTGCTCACACTTCTAAAGCACTTGAAGTGTTTGCACTCCTTGCGTTGAGTTAGCTACTGTGATTCACCTTCTCAATGCCATAGAACTTCTGGAATGCAAGAAGTTTTCACCCCAACTCAGAGTAATTATTTAATAGATTTGGTCGCCTCTGGGATTATACTGTCTTCTCCATCAACCCTGCCGCCTACTCCCCTGAGTAGCAAAGGTACAGCACCGCATACTGCTTGCTTCATTCCTTGGTCGTGCACTCTTGCATGACCCGAAGTCCTTCACTTTCAGCTATCTTGATGAGAAGCTCGTTGACACCGGTCTTACGAAGTTCCTTGGCCTCTGCCCTTCAGCCTTGTCTAGGTACTTGGAGTTTGCCTCTGCATGCTCCACCTCCTCGGCCCCTTTCACGACCAAACTGTCACAGCCTTAGCTGGAATTGCCTAAAGGCACCCTTGTGGCCAAGACACGAACTTAGCTTACGTTGCCTAAGTCGCGCTTCGCACTTGCGATATTGCTCCGCAAAGATCAGCCCACTTGCAACCTCTCGCAGGTCCCGAAGGACCTGTAAAAGAGAAAGTTGATTAGTTCGAAAGAACGAGCGACGGACAAGTCCCAACATCTCGCGAAAAGAGGGGAAGCTTTACAAGAAATTCAGCGAGCACCTTGCGTGCACAAGAGAAAAGAGGGAGAGGGGGAAAACAAGGACTTTAGAAGGTTGAACGAACAGCTGCAAGCCCACAAACAACTGCTCACCGAGTCCCGGGCGCGACAACAAGTTCCCATGAAGGCAACGTGCGAACTTGCGAAGGAGTGTTCAACGCCCGGTACTATACCGAAGCCCCATCCAGCCCTGTGCCACCCGGGGGGTTCCAAGGGGTTGAGATGGCTGACGTTTTGGTGAGCGGAGGCGGATTCCAGAAATCAGCCCGCGGCACACGAAAACGAAGCTGTTTTGGGCTGTTTTGGGGCTGTTTTGCTCGGTTCGATGAGCGATCGCTTTGTAACGTTGCAGCTTTTTCGAACTTACATTTTTACAAGCAAAATGACTCAAAACCAAGGCAAAACAGGCTGCCAAGTAGCTGTACATGTAGATGAGAGCGACGAACGGTTCATTGAACGGAGTCGTTGCGGGTGCGCGACGACCGTTCGTGACATTCTCCCCCACTTAAAATGTCGACGCCCTCGTCGACGCTTGTCGGTAGTTGTTGATGATTGCTTCTTCATGTCGTAGGGCGTCTTCAAGCTCCCAAACTGGCTTCAGTTTGGGGAAGCTTTCTCCACTTCACCAAGTATTCTGTTTGCTCAGCTCCATTGGGTAGGTTTATCTTGCAGTCCGCCAGAATGGTTTCAACTCGCTTCTCGTAGGAGGCTGTGATGGGAGGTAGCCGAGTTGGAACACTTCGAGAAGCATCTTGCGGATCCGAGTGGTAGGCTTTTAGGTTGCTGGCGTGAAGAATGTTGTGAATTTTGAACCACGCCGGCAGCTGTAACTTGTAAGAGACGTTGCCTACCCTGCTGATAATTGGGAAGGGCCCTTCATACTTGCGCATCAATCCTTTGTGGACTTTGTTCCTAAAGAATTGGAGTGATGCTAGTTGGAGCTTTACCAACACTAAATCGCCAACTTTGAACTCTTGCGGTCGTCTTCCCAAGTCTGCCCACTTCTTTATCCTTTTTGCCGCCTTCTCCAAGTAAGCCCGCGCAATATCTGCATTTCGGTGCCACTCCTTTGCGAAGTGGTAGGCTGACGGACTACTCCCAGTATACCTAATTGCCATGGTGTGCGGAGTCGACAGTTGTTGTCCTGTAATGATCTTGAAGGGGCTCTTGTTGGATGCAGAGCTCTGCTGCAAGTTGTAGGATAATTGGGCAATGTCCAACAGCTTCACCCAATCTCGTTGGTTGGCACTCACGTAGTGCCGAAGATATTGCTCCAGGAGCGAGTTTATCCTTTCAGTCTGACCATCCGTCTGGGGGTGGAGGCTTGTAGAGAAGAATAACTTTGACCCCAACAATTTGAATAGCTCGGTCCAAAATCGTCCCAGGAACCGAGCGTCTCGATCACTAATGATATTGTGCGGGACTCCCCAATACTTCACCACATCCTTCATCATCAGCTTGGCCGCCTCTTCTGCTGAACAGTGTAGGGGAGCAGCAATGAAAGTTGCATACTTTGAAAACCGATCGACCACCACGAGTATCGATCCGAGTCTCCCTACAAGTGGCAAGCTTGATATGAAGTCCAAGGAAATGCTCTCCTACGGCCTTTCTGGTACAGGCAACGCTCCAAAAGTCCCACCGGCTTCCGCTGCTCCACCTTGTCTTGTTGGCAAGTAAGGTATGTTCGAACATATTCCTCCACATCAGTCCCCTTCTTCGGCTAGTAGAAGGCCCTCTCCACAAGAGTCAACGTTCTGTGAATGCCTGGGTGTCCAGCCCAAAGGGAATCGTGAAACTCTTTTAAGAGTTCACGCTTCAAATTGTCCACTCGGGGAACATAAACCTTATTCCCTTTGGTGTAAACGAGTCCCTCCTGGACCCAAAATCGTCGTGCCTTGCCTTCTTTGATGAGTTGCATCAGGATAACTGCTTGGGGGTCACTATACAGTCCATCTCTGATCCTGGAAAGGAAGTTGGAGTGCAATTGACTTGCTTGGCCTCCGCCCTCCAATTATGCGGCATTCACCCGCTCCACTTTCCGACTCAATGCATCGGCCACGACATTTGCCTTCCCCGGCTTATACTCCATTGTCATATCAAATTCAGCCAGGAAGTCCTGCCATCGCGCTTGCTTTGGGGAGAGCCTCTTCTGAGTTTGGAAATAGCTCAGAGCGATGTTGTCTATCCTCAGCACAAATCGCGACCTGAGGAGATAGTGTCGCCAAACTCGTAGACAACGGATCACCGCTGTCATCTCCTTCTCATGCACTGGATACCGCCGCTCGGTCTCGTTGAGTTTGCGGCTCTCGTAGGCCACCGGATGACCCTCCTGCATGAGTACTCCCCCAATAGCGAAGTCTGAAGCATCTGTATGGACTTCAAAAGGCTCCCCATAGTCTGGCAATTTGAGCACTAGTTCTTCCATAACAGCAGCCTTCAGATCTTGGAATGCTATTTCACATTTGTCAAACCACTTTCAAGGCTGCTCTTTCTTCAGTAACTCCGTCAGTGGAGTTGCACGCTTCGAGTACCCTGCTATGAAGCGTCGATAATAGTTAACGAAACCAAGGAAGGATCTCAACTCTGGCACCTTCTTTGGAGTTCGTCATTCCGCAACTGCTTGCCCTTTTGATTTGTCCATGCGAATGGAACCATTACCGATTCGATGCCCCAAGAAAAAGATCTCCGTTTGGGCGAAGTAGCATTTCTCCCTTTTTACGAACAAAGTGTTCTCCCTGAGAACCTTGAAAATTGTCCGAAGGTCCTGAACATGCTCCTCGAGCGTTTGGCTATATACGACGATATCGTCTAAGTAGACGACCACGAACTTGTCCAAATACTCCTTGAATAGTTGGTTCATGAGCGTGCAGAACGTGGCCGGAGCGTTAGTTAAGCCGAAGGGCATCACCAAGAACTCAAACGCTCCATACCTGGTCACGCATATAGTCTTTGCTTCGTCGCCTTCAGCTATGCACACCTGCCAATACCCCGACCGAAGGTCGAGTTTCGAGAAGTACTTAGCTTTGCCCAACTGGTCGAACAAGTCCGCGATGAGCGGGATGGGATACTTGTTCTTCACTGTCACTTTGTTAAAGGCTCGGTAATCGACGCATAGTCGAAGGCTCCCATCTTGTTTCTTCTAGAAGAGAACTGGAGCTCCGAAAGGTGCTTTAGAGCTGCGGATGAGACCACCGCTTAGCAGTTCACCTAACTGCTTTCTGAGTTCTGCCAACTCTGGCGGGGCCATGCGGTAGGGTGGTCTCGCTGGAGGCTTCACTCTTGGCTCCAGCTCAATTTTATGATCCACACCCCTGCGTGGCGGAAGAGTCTTCGGCAACTCGGGTGGTATAACGTCAGTGAGCTCTTTCAGGACGTTCGCCACCACAGCAGGTTCATGATTGGCCTCCTTGTCGAGTGGCTCTAACTTCATAACCGCCACGAATGTTAGTTCACCTTTTCGTACCCCCTTCTTCAATTGTAATGTCGATATGTGTTGGGGCTCCTTGGTTCCTTTCCGAGAGACAGGAACCACGCAGGGGTCGTCACCTCCCATCATACACAGGGAGTTCAAGAACGGCATTGGCACCAACTTCGTCGCGTGCATAAACTCCATTCCAAGAATCACTTGGAAGCAATCCAGTGACACTGCCATCATGTTGGTGTTCCCGCTCCATGTCCCGATTTTGATGGGAACTCCCTTCGCCAACCCGAAGATTCGCTTGGCCTCCGAGTTCACCGCCTTCATTCAGCTTGGGCTCTTCTCCAAGATCAACCCAAGTCGTTGTGCTTCTCGATCGGCTATAAAGTCGTGGGTAGCGCCCGTGTCCACCATTGCACGAGTCGTTTGGCCATTTAACTTGATGTCCACATACATCAGCTCACTGCTTCTTGCTTTTTGTAGCTTTGTCTTCATGTTCTCCCCCACTTGACCCCGCATGGCGTTCAACAAATGCATTGCTCCCATCCGGGGTCCTTGCGACTCCTCGTTGTCGCTGCTGGATTCAGAACTGCTCGAACTAAGAGCAACAACTTTGCCCTTGTCCGATCGGGGGGGGATGGAAGTCGTCAAAGCATCGAGTGCCTGTTTTTGTGGGCACTCCCTCACCATGTGCGGTCCTCCGCACAAGAAGCATCTTCCAGGTTTTGAGGCCTTGCCTTTCGGGTTTGGCCCTTTGTGGGAACTCTTCTTCTTTTGTTCGCCCCCCAGCTCCTTCCCTCGAGAATGTTTTGGAGGGCGATTGCCTGAAGATTGTTTCCTTCTCCCTGGGTCTTCGGAGGAAACAAAGTCGGTGAGCCTTTCTGCAGCAGCAATTGCCCCGACCACATCGGTAACATTCCTTCGATTTAGTTCCTGTGGAGCCCATGGCTTCAAACCATCGAGGAAGCTGAACAACTTGTCCTTCTCGGACATGTCCTGTATGTCCAGCATTAGCGCAGAAAATTGCTTCACGTAGTCTCGGATGGAAGTACTCTGGCGGAGTTGTCTCAACTTCCTTCTCGCGACGAAAATTGTTTCACGTAGTCTCGGATGGAAGTACTCCGGTAGGAATTGAGTTTTCAACTCCCGCTTCAAGTCCTCCCAAGTGTCAACCCGACACCGACCTTGTTGGATCTCCTCCAACGGGTTCGCCACCAAAGTTTCGAATCTCCGTTCAGATACATCGTTGCTATAGAAACTTTGGTATCTTCAGAATCGGGCCTCGTAGCTCGAAAGTATTGTTCCATGTCGAACAGAAAATTCTCGAGCTCTTTGGCATCTCTGGCCCCTCCATAACCATGAGGCTCGAGTGCCCTCAAGTTTTGTGATGGTGCAACGCGGGTGTTGCTTCCTCCCGCATTTGGTGCTCTTGTGAGCATGGCCACCTTTGAAGTGAGTTCCGCCACAACATCCTGTAAGTGTTGCACGGAGTCTTTGGTGTCATCAGACAGTCGGTCGACTAGGGCCTCGACCTTGTCGATCCTGGACTTCGCTTCCTCTTGCGAGCTCTCTACCCCAACAAGCCTTTGTTGGCCATGGTAGAGTTCTCCTCCATGCTTGCTTCAAGAATATCTAGGCGGGTTTCCGCCGTTGTGAGTCTCTCCTTGTGACTCTTTTTCCCAATTAACGCTCCAGATTGCGCTTCCTCCGCTCGCGGAGAGTAGCCAACTTCTCGCTCATCATGTTCGCTGCTACGCTCCTCTTGAGCGGCTCCAACAGCATGAGAGCGAGTGTGCACATGCAACCCACATGCGGCTGCTTAGGGCAAGGGTCCGGCTTGCCCCGTCTTGCTTGATTTGCCATGATGCTTTGCCATGGCGAAGTTGCGAAGTTCGTTCGCTGCTCGCTCGAAGTGCTTGCCCGCTCTGATACCACAATATCACGGCCTTAGCTGGAATTGCCTAAGGCGTGAGGCAGTGATTGAAAAAGGCGCTCGGGCGCTCGCCTAGGCGCTCGGGCGAGGCGAGGCGAGGCCCGAGCGCCTCGCTAATGCCCCAGGCGGCGCGCTTCAAATAGGCGTCGCCTGGGCGCTCGCCCGAGACCAGGCACTGGGCGCTTCGGGCGAGCGCCTGGGTAAACCAAGGCGACCAAACCAAAATTTTAGGTCTGGTTCGGTCCTGGTTCGGTTGTTAGTTGGTTCAATCGAACCAACTAAACCGATATAACCCCACCCCTAACCCTTACCCAACCCTAACCTACTGCCGCTGCCGATCCCGATCGTGATCTCGCTGCTCGTCGCTCCTGCTCCCGCTGCCGCTGTCGCTGCTCGCGCCTCCCGCGAGCCTTCCCGCTGCTCGCGCCTCCCACGAGCCCTCTCGCTGCTCGCGCCTCCCGCGAGCCTTCCCGTTGCTCGCGCCTCCCTCGAGCCCTCCCGTTGCTCGCGCCTCCCGCGAGCCCTCTCGCTGCTTGCGCCTCCTGCGAGCCGTCCCGCGAGCCTTCCCGCTACTGTTGCCGTCGCTCGCCGCTGCTTCCTCGTTTCTCCGTCAGGCTCAGTATACAGTATACTCTTAATATTAAGTTTATTTGAATTTTGAAATGATTAATTTTCTGTTAATAGATTAATAATATATTATTTTGATTTTAATGTTGTTAAATTTTATTTATTTGAAATTATTAATTATATTATATATTTTTATATTTTAGCGCCTCGTTTCGCTCGGGCGAGCGCCTAGCGCCTCGGGCGTTTGTGGACCTTGGCACCTTTTGGCGCCTAGCGCTTTTTAAATCACTAGCGTGAGGCACCCTTACGGCCAAGACGCGAACTTAGCTTGCGTTGCCTAAGTCGCGCTTCGCCCTTGTGATATTGCTCCGCAAATATCAGCCCACTTGCAACCTCTCGCAGGTCCCGAAGGACCTGTAAAAGATAAAGTTGATTAGTTCGAAAGAATGAGCGACGGACAAGTCCTGACGTCTCGCGAAAAGAGGGGAAGCTTTACAAGCAATTCAGCGAGCACCTTGCGTGCACAAGAGAAAAGAGGGAGAGGGGGAAAACAAGGGCTTTAGAAGGTTGAACGAACAGCTGCAAGCCCACAAACAACTGCTCACCGAGTCCCGGGCACGACAATAAGTTCCCGTCAAGGTAACGTACGAACTTGTGAAAGAGTGTTCAACGCCCGGTACTATACCGAAGCCCCATCCAGCCCTGTGCTACCCGGGGGGTTCCAAGGGGCTGAGATGGCTGACGTTTTGGTGAGCGGAGGCGGATTCCAGAAATCAGCCCGCGGCGCACGTAAACGGAGCTGTTTTGGGGCTGTTTTGCTCGGTTCGGTGAGCGGTCGCTTTGTAATGCTGCAGCTTGTTCGAACTTCAATTTTTTACAAGCAAAATGACTCAAAACCAAGGCAAAACAGGTTGCCAAGTAGCTGTACATGTAGATGAGAGCGACGAACGGTTCATTGAACGGAGTTGTTGCGGGTGCGCGACGACCGTTCATGACAAAACGCTCTCCCTCCAAGAGAGCAAGGGATCAATGACTTTCACGGAAGTCCCGCCTCTGCGGTACCATGGCGCTGCCATGCCCATGGCCCTACTATTCATCGTCTCGCATCTGCATCCCTTTTCTTCACGATCAGTAGATATGTATCTGTGGCACTCCTCCGAATCCACCTCCATTCTAACTGATGTTTGATTTTGGGTAGCTAAGTCTCTTTGGACTCGTCGTCGCTTCCTCGCCCCTTTCGACCCCCTACTTCAACACCTCTGTGTTCTCCAAGCAGCTCCCTTTGGTCGATGGAAAGACAAACTGCAACTCCCATGCATTGCCTCTGCCATCACGTTGTAGGGTTTGCACCAATTTTGTTCTCCTTAGCTTCCTTGGTAGCAACGTTCGCTTACTCGACCTTGTCCTCTGACTTGCCGAGCTCCCTGGGCTCTGGAGCAGTCCAACTCTCCAACTGCTTCGATCATACCTCTGCATGATCAAGTCCCTCCCATGGGACTCATTGGTACTTTCATTCAAACTTTTCCCTCGGTGGAACACAGCCCCCATATGCTGATGACCAAGGTTTTCATCTGATGCAAAATTCGATGCAAGCACGGAAGACCCGCCTTTGTGGTACCATGATCTTCACTCCTTGAATCCATAGCCCTTCTTGCCGTCGTGTTGTTCACCGAAGTGGAGCTTCCAATAGCTCCCAATCATACCTCCGTATGATCTAGTCCCTCACGGGACTATATCGTGTGTATCGCATTGCCACAAACTTTTCCACCACGATCCGCTGCCCATGTCGCCTCCTGGTGGTATCTCCATTGCATTCTGATCCCTCCATGTGTGGCCTCTGCCAATACATCGCAGGGTCTCTTTCACCTTCGATTTTGTTCGCTCCTTTGGCAATCGACCTTCATCCACCCGCTTTTGGGTCACACCTAGATAAAGCACCGCTCTAGAATAGTCCGTCGCCTAGTAGCTCCCGAAGTCTACCGACTTCGCTGAAAATGGTGCACCATTGTCTGGATCCTGGGCCTCTGCCCCTACCAGCATAATCTTCGTTGTGCACCGATTCCTTCAAGCAACTTGAATGTCAACACTGTGGCATATTCTTCAAGAGTACTCACCTCCGCGTCCTCTTGCCTCGTGCCAAGGCTTTCTGAACTCAATTTCGCCTCCGCAAGTTGAGTCGCCTTAGTTTCTCTATCAAATGCTTCTCCGAGATAAGGTGCATGTGCCCAGAAGCTCCCATCGTCTTTGGCACCATGCAAGATGAGTCCGCTCCATCAGAATGAAGAACCCATGGAACAACATGATCCTGCTCTTGCCTCTGCAAGAGTTCATGTCCTTGACCTCTGTCCAAGGAAAGCTCTATGCCTCCGCTCCATGTTCCATCTTATATGTTGGCTCACTTCATAAGGCTTGGGTACTTCGCCAAGTTACACCCAAGTTGCTTTGCTTCTCGTTTTGCATTGAGTTGATGGTGGCCCTCGCGGCCACCATTCCACGGGTCAACCCTCCCTTGAGTCTAATCTTCATATCAACTCCAAGTGTGCCTTCATTTGTGTTGCTTTGGGTCGCTCCCCCACTTGATCTCGCAATGCATCCACTAATGCATTCTCTCAAGCGAGATCATGTGATGACTCCTCGCCACTCGCTCGGTCCATTGAGCTTTGTGGAGTTGTTGTTTTTGAGGTACTCAACATGTGCGGTCTGTTGCACATGATTCTCCCTCTGGAGAGCCAGGACTTATCCCTTTTGGATATCTATCCCGTTGGAGCAACATCTCTCTTCGTTTCGGAGACCACCATCCCCTTGGAC
This sequence comes from Musa acuminata AAA Group, assembly GCF_036884655.1. NCBI lineage: Eukaryota > Viridiplantae > Streptophyta > Magnoliopsida > Zingiberales > Musaceae > Musa > Musa acuminata. The sequence continues at coordinate 20,181,814 of NC_088347.1, read as the reverse complement.
TACTCCGATTTGTTGAACAACCTGCGTATTGTTCTGCCTCCTACAAATGCATTTGCTAAATTACGACTCCACGTTAATACAGCCCCCGCTGCACCACTCAAGGGTTAGCAACATGCTGAACTCGCTGCACACTTCAGCCTCCTACGGACGTATCCTTCACATGCCGAAGAGAAAGTTTCAATGCTCCATGGCGCCGACTTTCGATCGCCTTGGGATGGCCACGAACATTCCATCGTCCGCATACAAACCCTTGCATGAGTATCGAATTCTTCGAGTTAGCAATTCCCCTCACTTCTGTGAGTTTTGCATAACTCTTTCGGTCGCTGAGGAACTCATTCCACCTTGCATGGTCTCATCCTTTACCAAGTGTCTCGCTTGCCTTGAGCACCATCAAGTATAGTTGTCAGCGTTAAGCCGTAACCCAAACTCAGTCATCCCAACCTTTGTGCACTCCGCATTCTTCCAAGCTTGCTTGTTCTCGTGGTGCCTCTTGCGCGAAGGGTTGGTCATTCCTCTGAATGTCAATCTCAAATGTCCGCTCCTCCGAGCGACTCTTTTTCCCTACATCTCCATGCTCGTTTTTCCCCAAACGGTCGCGCGTGTGCTAACTACCCTCAACGCAGCCCCGCTAGGTCCCCCACATTTGCATGCCAAGTGTTTCTATGAGTGCTTGTCCCGCTCTGATACCATCTGTCACGGACTTAATTGGTTTTGCCTAAGTCGTGGGACACCCTTGCGTGTCCATCCGCAAAGGTCAACCTCCCCGAAACCTCCCATGATCCCTTAGGATCCATAAGCAAACATTCCAGGAAACACTTCATAGACAATGTAAATTACAAACAAACTTTACAAGCTCTGAACAGTTGCACAACAAAGGGTCAAAATAGTCCACTACAAATCGAATATCTCTCACAAGTATCCACATGACATAACATTTATTTACAAGCCTAAGAAGGCCACCAAACCCAACTAAAATGGGGTTGTTAAGCCTTCAACCGTTCCTCTACATGCTGTGCAAAGCATGAACAAACAGAAAGATCCTATTTAGAACTTTGTCCGTGACAGGACGATACTATTCGAAATTGCATACCATGTACCCAGCTATAATCCATTATGACCAAGTCATAATGGAAAAGTATCGATGTTATTTATGTTCTTCTGTCACTAATTTCTATCATATTTTTGCTAACTATTGATATTTCTTTGTTAAAAAAAGACATCATGGTATGAGAAGCATTGAGAAATATTAAGGAGTCAAATGAATAATGCCCACATGGCATTCATGTAACCCATAATGCTTATCCACGCTTGTCACCTCTTTGCTTAGATGATGATGACACTGCCTCTTTCACCCCTCTGCCAAACCCCCCGTCTACACAAAGAATAGGGAAAATAAATTGCATTGGAGGAATCTTGCTGGAGGGCTCTCCCTCTTCTTTTCTCTTTAGCCCTCACCCTCCTGTACTGTTTAATTATTATAAATTAATTATTCAGTCATGCATTAACTTAACTATTAGGGAACCCTACCAAAGCCAACTCCGGCACATATTTGACTTCTCTTTTGCAAGTCATGACATCAGCAGAGAGATCCACTTTGGCACCAATAACCATTAAAAATGTTCCAAGTCGACTCTTACTGCACAGCAGGCACCGTTAATAAACCACAAAACACCTTCTAAAAGAACTATGCTTATAAAACAAAAATAATGTTTTTAATCAATCTTAAACATGAACAAGGATAAATCGTTATAAAAATTGGATGAGATGATACAATTTTTATAACGATACAAAAGTTGGATGAGGCAGAGGAGAAAAGGAGGTGGTGGAAGAGAAAGGAAGTACAAGGGAGGAGAGGGAAGGGAAAAAAAGAATAACAAAGTCCATAGTCAAATCTTTATAAAAAATAAAAAATAAAGATTCAGTGTAGGAAACAAACTGTAGGCTAACAGTACAACTCAGTATCAACTAATCTCTTGTAAACCTGATAAATTGCGCTTACTAGATGGTAAATCCAGTTTCAAATTGGACTGCATGAAATCCCATGTTTTATGTACGGATTGACAATTGGGCCAGTATATACCAGCCCATAGGTCCCATACCAACCAATACAACCAAAGTAAAAAAGAAAAACATGTTAGAAGGATGAAAATAGGCTACTTATCAAGAAAATTTTCTTCTTTAAGTGCTGGAAGTTGCACTTCATGTTGGTTTAAGCGCTGGAATTTGAGGCATCAGCTTATGGGATTTCTAAATGTCCTAAATAGTTCAATATGATGGACCTATCCGTTTCCTCTGCATGTAATAACGTAATAAGTGCAGCATAATAATTTAATATCATTCTCGTAAAACAACAATTGATTAAGTTCTTCCACAACACGGCACAACAGTTGGCTATTAGGTCAGCAAGAAGTCCAAATCACTTGGTCCATTACCTTTCACCAAGTCCATTTAACATAGCACTGGTGTCAAGATTCTTAAGATTACATTAAAACTTAAATAAACAGAGGTTCATATAATAAGATCACAATAGGCAATACTTGAATAGTATAATTAATGACAGGGCAAATGGTAGGTTTACGGAAAGGCCAAACACCACAAATATATACATGCATCCCCCAGTGACATCATAGCCAATACATAATATAAACCTATGGACCTCTGGACACACAACAGCATGGTTTTGAGAAGCTCCAAATATATATTGATTATTGAATTCCATCAAAAGTGTTAGAACGAGTTACCTGTACATAGGTACGTTTAAGTTGTTCCAACCAATCAATTTTCACAACCACCCTGTCGTCAGAGAACACATGGCTGCTTCTTTTCAAAATTGCTGCAATGGTATAGCCCAGTGCCATTAACCCACCAAGAAGGCGCACACTAACTTCAAAAGTAATTCTTGGTGATATGATGAATGGACTGTCGGTTACCCATTCCTGAACATCCACAAGTGCCCAAAAGTCAAACTAACTGATTTGACCAGAATGGATGGATGTGATAGGTCCAGCAATCATAAATTTAGGTAGATGTACTGTATAGATTCTTTAAAATAAAATAATGTTGAAGCTGAAAAGCATTCATCGTCGAGACAACATCTAGATGGTATCCCACCAGGCATCACCCCATGGAAATGCACCACACAATTTGATTGAAGGGAAAAAAATTCAGATTACAAGAATATAAGCAAGAAAGCACTAAGTGACACCATATTATGCAATACACACATATAATGGAACAGATGGAAATATTTTTAGTTCTAGATTGTTATGGATTTAGATGATCTCTAAGTACTACAGGCAAAGCTTCAAAATACCAGGAAGATTGTACTGAGTAATGTAACCAAATTATGCCAATGAAAAATTTGACAAAAAGGTGAACCCATTATATATAGCAAGATGAAAGAAATAAAGTGAACCAAAATGTCTCGTGGAAATATTGAAGATGATCCCCTTCATAAATCAATATGAGAATGGCATGATCCAGAGAAACATAAAACTGAAAACCTGTAGTCTTGAGCATGCGTGCCATGCTAAAGTTGCTAGGAAGCAGGTGTCGTTGCAGAACTTCTAGAACTATCAGCATATTTTTCACAGACTCTTTAAGCAAGGAATGATGTGACTTCTGGTGCAGACAGGAAAACCTTACCAAACCATTTTCCCATGTCAAAAGCAACAAAATGATAAGAGGATCATCACATGATTATGAGACATTAATAAGAATTGCTACCAGAGTGAAATCAACAATGATTAATTGGATACTTTAAGTTCAATCAACTAATAGAAATGTGGCTTAAGTATTTAAAGGTGGAAATGTATGCGGGCTCGAGTTTCACAAACTTGAAGATAGTGTCTAATTGCCTTATGATTAACAAAATTGATTCTAATTAATCAAAGGTCAAACATCGCACAATCAATTATGAGCCGCAACCCCAGAATGTTAATTCCATTGATAAAGGGCCAAAATTATGGAACTCATATGATTTAAATCTAATGTAAATTAGTGACCACAATATTTTAATGAACTTCATTTAGCAGAAATCTGAAAGGATTTAATTGCAGTTGAAAATTCTAAGTCCAAGACCTTTACTGCATCTTAGGATGAGGTTTCAAATAAAAAATGGCGGCCCAGTGCAAAAAGCTCCTGTTAATTCATAATCTACTGTATCAATGTACATAGCGATAATGTTACCATTGCAAACAAAGAGATTCCTATAACATGAACCTTGATCACCAATATCACAAAGGAGCAACTTAACTGTGACCCCAAGACTCTCACTCCTGGATGAGGCTTCAAATGCTACAAAGTATTTTGGGACTTCACATTTCAAAACTGGAGAACTTCAAAAAGACAATATGCAATCTCTTTCAGCAAAGGTTTGAGTATGCCAATTGTTGTGTAAACAAATAGTAGAAAGACCACATCTCATTTCATGTAACAAGCTGTCAACTGGAACCTACAAACTACAACTGAGCCCTATAAAATAGGAGGCCAAAGCTTCATGACAAAGCTACTACAGATGCACATGACATGTCAACCAAATTGTGGTCATCAAAAGATTATTGAACCCTTGAGTAGAATCAGTAACAAAAATATGGTCAAAAAAATAAGGAAAGCTTACCCTACAGTTCTAGAAGCTTCAAAATTTTTACAACAAAGATTTCAATTAGCTTAAGTAATTTGGACCTACTTCCATCAATACAGAATTTCGAGCTATGTGATTCAAACTCAACAGAACTTTTTACTGTTATGAAGATCCTAAAATATCAACAAGAGGTTAGATCTAAAAACTAGATATTCAAGGAAAAAATGACACTCAAGAAAAGGACAAACCTCAAACATAAGATTGTACTTTCCATCCCTGTTTCTCATTCTTAAATAAGATTGGCATGCTTCTGGATCTTCCCCTGGCGGCAATAGATATATGTCATAAGTTTGTTCGCTATATTCTTTGTGTTCCTTCGAAAGAACAGCCTTGATTTTGTCCACCGATACAGATCTTGGTGACTAGAATAAAGAAATCACTTAGTGCTACAAGCAAAATAATGAAACACGTAACAGGCACAGTTTGCTAATTCCTTCTTATACAAGCCATCAAATTTATAAAAAAATCAAATATACCTTTAGAACATAAGTCGGATTCTGGAAGCCTGTGAACGGGTTGAACTTGTTGGAGATTTTTATATGTGCTGTTTGCAAATCTGGTTCAATGAAGGCCTTGTACATTGGATAGACCTACACGAAATATGAAGTATTCAAGATACCATATATGAATTATTTGGTAAAAAAAAGACAAGAAAGAAACCAGATTTAAAAATGAAAAGAGGACATTCCAATGTATTCAGATGCTGCACAAATGAGAGATTCAAGTACAGGCAATTTTTTTAATATCATGGGTCTTTCAAAAAGCATCAAACAGAAGGATTAACTACTAGCTTAATTATAAAAAGGAAATACTATAAAACTAAATAACCGTTTCTGAAATTTGATGAATTATTTCTTCCGGTTCTTGTCCAGCACGCTGTATGTCCCTCAAAACCCTTTTTACCAGATCAAAATGTACCCCACCAGTCACAGAAACACGGAGGTCAAGTAGAGGGCGCAACTTCTCACTCAAAGCATAAATACCTTCAAGAATAACAATTCGAGAGCTAGGAACATCAACAATCCTGCTAGGAAGACAACCAAAAACATCAAAAGGATATATGTCTGACAGGTCTGATGCACAACTCAGTTGCATACAACTGTCTGAAAAGTGTCTACCTGTATCCTATGCGACTGCTTGACTTGAAATCATATATTGGTACCTGAATAGATTTCCCCTCTCTTAGTCCACGGATGTTTTCCAGCAAAGTGTCATAATCTGTTAGCCGTGGATCTGCTCAAGAACTGTGTGTTAGAATTTCCCAATCTAACTGTAAATAATTTTACAATTTCTGCAGGTGCATTGTGAATACCAGTTTAAATGATATGGCAATTTAACCTCATCGTATAAGATCAAGTTTGAGGTTATTAAACAATAATAATAATACAACTCATGTGGGAGTTTGAAGGAAGAACCAGAGCTGACAACTCAAGCAAGTTGGTTGTGATTCATGATCAAAACAGGGTTTCAACTCATGCTCATAACCCAACTGCTTACTGAACCATATTTTGACAAATGTTACAAATGGTTGTCTCTGCAACTTGCAACCCCCTTAAACTCATCATCCACAAAAAATGAGTGCAAGCAAACCCTTTGTGCCAGAAAAATCTGATGTTTAAGGAACATTTGGTTGAATAGAAGTTCAATAACTTAAGATCAACTCCAATCCTCAAGTTTTAATACATTCTTTTTTGTATTGTTGACTAACTGATTCTAAAATTAAAAAATAAAATAAAATACATATATAATGCTATTTTCTAGGACTATGCAGACCACTGCCTGCTCAAGCGTACCTTCACCCTTGATGCCCATGATCTCTAGACCGCCCAAATCATGGTTGCCTAGGCATCCTCCCAATATCAAGGAAGCTTGAACCTTTGCCTCCACAACTGACACCCAAGTCACCGGTAAATAGCAGTTCTCTCTAGTAATTTAGGTATGCAAACTCTATCCTAATGTCAACTAGGTGCTGCTTCATACCTAAACCTTTCCATTCAGCTGCCTGATTTTACCATCGAAAAATACCTCATTGGAGGCCACTCTGCTAAACACTTGTGCTCCCTATCTTGTAAGACCTTTGATGATCTCATCTCCTCCTCTCAAAATTTAAATCAGCCATCTTAGAAGAAAAGGTGCTATGCAACTGCCCACTAAACTGACAATTGAATCTGACAAATTCAATGCATCAACAGATATGAACATATTGTCTGAAGCTTGAACCCCTATAATTTCTCTCCTTAATATCTATCTATGCGGAATAAACTAAATGTCATGATCAAGTGACATAGAAAAATGCATTATTAAATCCATGAAGCAGCAGATTCAAGCTTCCATAGAAAAGAACCTATCAATCGCAGCATCCAGTCCGTATCAGAATATAATAAACAAGATTTGATAATCAAAACTCTCTGGTCAAAATGAATAAAGTACAGCATAAATCCAAACTGCTAAATATTCATCTAAATTTCTCAAAATAGGAGTATGCACAAGAAAGTAGGTCAAAAAAACTGAATTAAAAAAATTATACAACCAAAGTAAAAGGCAAGTGAATGGCTTAAGAAATGCAAATTATGCAACTCCCATGCCTTCTGATCAAGATGGTTCCTATAAAAACTAGCTAAGTGTCAAATTTGCATCAAAATTCTCAAAAAATGCATCTCAGTATTTATAACATTCAACCAACACCACATTTAGAGCATCAAAAAAGAATATAAAACATAGTAATGTTGAAGCAAGAGAATGCAATGATTTTTACTGGTAATTGAAAATGAGCATGAGGATGACAAAAATTGCAAAACGATCCAAAGATATTAATTTCCTCATAGGACAAGTTACCATCAAAATTTCCATCAACGATACGACTTGAATCATTGTAGTTGTCCATCGATATGACAGCAATGCTTGGCATGAAATTGAGGACCTTCTCTGTAAATACAGTCTTCCCAGCACCAGAAGGACCAGCTACCCCAACCAAAATAATTCCATCATTTTTTTGGGCCAACAACTGGCATGCACGTATTACTATAAAGAAACCTTTTTCAAAAGATAATGGATCTTGAATTGGAACAATTTCATAACGATCAGAGTCCTTTCTCTTCACCAGTTGAACTTGGTCTCTTAAGAGGCCATGCCTTCGTCGGGGTGATTCAATTATAGTGTTATCTTCAGGCATTGATGAAACAAAATATGGAACTCTGCAATAAAAATAAATTAAGCATGGATATGTGTAAAATGTCAAAAGCAGCAAGAGGGTACATGTAGAAACTTGATTGAGCATTATGAGAGCAAATGCAAATCTGCCATACTCATTTAGAAGGTGCATGTAGAAAGAAGACTTGAAGAGTCTCAAGAGCAAATGTGAATATAACCACACTCGAGTGTTCACATACAACCTGATCAATTCAACACTAACATCTATAGCTAGATGCAAGCAATGAAAGGGAATATCAACCAGAAATATTCACATAGAATCTGATCAATTCAACACTAACATCTAAAGCTAGATGCAAGTAAAGAAAGTGAATATCAAACAAACTTTCTGGAAGCAAAGATTGATATAAAAAAGGACAATAAATGAACTAATAATTAACATCAAGTACCTATTTCCTAAAGGACTGATAACATGTACTCAACAACTTAAACAAAGCAAGGATGTACTGATAATAGAGTTGAGCAAAGCTTTATGATACTATATGGAATGTGGTTATCATTTATAAATTTGGAGTGTTTTCATATTTATTTTTGCCGATCTTTTTTTAGTTGATATTTAGATAGCCACAAGAGTCCTTTTTTTAGCCTAATTCATGTCTACGAATTCTAATATGAGTATGCTATAGGTTAGGCAGGTTAATTTGCAATTAGAATTTGTATTTGAGAGTTCATGGTGTCTCTTTTCTAGGATTCCATGGGTGGTGAAATTTCCAAAATATGAAACATTTCTAGAAATACTTGTGAGCCGGTAAGGTGGTTGGATATTTATCTTTTTCCACTGCAATAAGGTAGTTTAGACCTTAAATTTCCAAGTACCATATTTCTCTAGCTGATAGCTTTCAGGGCACTACTCTCCTCGATGAAGAATAGCTCCCATTAGGAGACCAACACTCCTAACATCAACTAAGAGCCTTATTCTACTCATCTTTCATAAGAACTAGACTTAGTGATCACGGGATACATGTAGAATACTCTTTCTATGAATTTGCTAATGAAGAAAATCAAAGTCAACTTTGTTTGCCCAATTCACATAGTATTTTCTCCCTAGGACAAGTTACTAAAACAAGAAGAAACTCTAAAGTCTTAAAGTAACCATTATTTCTTAAAACATAGTATGAAACACTACACATAAAATGGCAACGACATCATAACCTAAATATCATAATAGATCCCAATCTGACATAAACACCATTAATAGATAGGTATCTGAGCACATAAAAGCTACGATTCCATAGATCAATCGAAGATTAGCCAAACGATTACTTTCCCCAGTCTAGGTAATGAAAATATCTTGGTTGCAAAACTTATGTATACAGCTCTCTTGAATCATCCACCGCAGGAATTCTAGTTACCCAAAGAATTCACTAATGGCATAAACCCTAGAACTACTTGACACACAGGAGCAAATCACGTCTCTCTAACCGAGGACAGGGGCGACAAATTAGAACTAAATAAAATCAACTACCTAAGCACAAAAAGGCAAAAGGCCAAGTGATCTTTTCGCACGTCAACAATTTACTGACCCAACAAGAAAAATGTTAACCATCTAATATAACAGACGATCGGGTGCAACAAACAATCCTCTCACTCTATCGTCCAAACGATCGACACAAGATAAAACGATTAATCAACCCGAATAACTGATCTTATCGACGTGAGCATGAAATAACCACCCGAAGAAAGAAATGAGAGATAATCCTCCGGTGGGGAGAGGCGGGCACCGGATTTAAGGAAACGATGGCGGTGGAGGAGGAGGAGATTAAGGCGGCGGCGGCGGAGGAGGAGAATGATCGGCAGTGCGCTCGAGAGCGCGGACCGAAGCAATCCGAAGCTTCTCAATCTGCTGACGTCACGAACCACCGAATGTTAATAATACTTTTGCTACCCGTTTCGGGACAGCGGCTAAGGCGGCGAGTTGACGGGATTGGGCGGTCGTCCTTCGAGTATTTAAACACGTATTTTCTACGTATTCGTCAGCTTTTCCATCGGAGTTCTTTTAGGTATAGGGACGATTACAAGTCCAATTATATATATACATATATATACATATTCAAAGTACCTTTTATTTCTTTTCATGAATGAAAAATATATGTATATTTTTAGTGTGTATTGAATGTGCAATTGTGAAATGCTACAAGTGTTTAGTAAATAATAATTAAAAATTATATTTTAAATATATATTTATATAAGTGATATTTGATAAAATTATATTTTATTTTTAAAATATTATAATATGTGATAAATTTGCTCTTCTAATATTTTAATCTATAGAATATGTAAATCATATATTGATTTCTTACTAAATCATATTGTCAACCTTATGATTTCAGATACTATCATAGAATACTTTAAATTTTTAAAATATATATATATTAAATGTTAATGTTATCCTAAGATAGCATCGGAAATTGAGTATTTGCAATGCAATCAGACCAAATATGATTTAAAAAATTATTAAAAATTAATTCATATTCAAAATATGTATTGGATTCTCAATGCACATATGAAATATGTTATCAAATGCACCCGATATCTTATTACAAATTTTTGAACGGCAGCAAGACATCTTTAGAGGATTTATGAATATTTTACCTTATAACCTCAGGCAGCTTCAACATCCAAACATTTGTACTATTCATTCTGCAAAATGAGAAAAGATATTAATGAAAGTAAGCATATGCAAACTGACATAAACCATTTCTTATCATTCGATCCTAAAAATCTGATTGCAATTGTTTCATATTTATTTGGCGGTCAAGTCTTGAAGATCATTTTCATTGAGCGACAATTGCTTCATCGTTTTTCTATTGGTAATTTGACGGACAAATACTGACATTTTCGATTTCTTACCTATAATCATTTTGGTTTGGATTAGATGGTACATGATTCTTAATTTACTTTCCTGTGGTTGTTTGTCGGTGAAGTCTTGGGGATACGTTATAGCTTTGTACCATCCCCAAGACTTCGCTTACAAACGATCACAAGAAAGTAAATTAAGATGTAAATGTGATCTAATCCAAACTAGCTCCAAGATTTGACTGACTACCAAATTATTCGAAGAAATCAAAGAAGCAAGTGCGATACAATTCATGCCATCTCCAACATTTTATCCACCAAAAGCGAGAAAGCAAGTGTGATCCAATTGAAACGACGTCAAAGATTTGGCAGCCAAATGACCGGAATCAAGACAACGAAAAAGGAAAAAAAAATGCAATTCTAGCCAGTTCATCTCCAAGATTTGATCATCGAATAACCAAAAGCCAAAAATATAAAAGCGAGGATGTTATTGCGATCCAATGAAAACGATCTTCAAATTTTGACTACCAAAGAACCAGAAAACCAAAAGAAGGATGAAGCAATTGTGATCAGATCGTGACCAAAAGTAGAGATTTCTTGATCTCTACTCTCTAGCGTGACCACCTGATACATAAAATGTGCTAAATTGACGTGCAATAAGTGCTTAACCATTCCTACTAATGCTGAATCAATGATATGCTATCTGTTCTTGGGACCGAATCTGAATGTCCTTTTATGGGATACAATCAATCTAGTACATCGCCTGGTTATTCCTACTCTGCTGCAAACAAGTTCAAAGCTGTGGTATGGGAGGAGTCAACTCTGCATGATTACTTGCTTAACACGAAGAAGGTATGAAACTTTGATCCCTGACTTGTGGTTGGTTATATCTAGCATGCAAGACCAATAAAATTAACTTTGCTATATCAATCTCCACATGATCTTAAGTATCACAAATCGGACACTGCATTCTACAATGACTCTGTTTGAATAGATATGAAAGGATTTATTTACCTCAAAGACAAAAGAAATGCATTTTTTATGCTCTTGTCGTTATGTATAATGATACTATTATTTTAGCAGATTGGTTTTGTCCAATGGAGTAGAACTACAATACACTGTCAACAATTTTTTCATGCAATTACTTAAATTCACTGAATATTAATAGAGTTTGACAGTGCGAGTTTTAAGTAAATTATGGGACTCATAAATTTTGGCAGAATACTCTGTAGAGAATCTCTCCATACATGTAGAGGGTTAGTATAAATGCAGTAAAAATGGTTTAATTACAAGGGGAAATTTGATTGGACTTTTTACTGCCAGCATCAAAATATCTTCACTCAGAAAACAAAATTAAATAAGGGGTGAAGATATAACATTCTACAAAGAAAATAAATAAATAAATAAAACTTGGCGTCGATATCTATGCATGCCATCAATCTATTTATTAAAGAAAATCTAAAATCAACAAACAAGACAGCAGGAGGTCAGTACTTATAAAATTAAATGATGATAACTATGGTGCCATTTCAACTTACCATGTACTGCAAAGCAAATAATTCAAGGTTTGGAAGTATTTCAGAACACACTGTTGGTTTCTTCCAAACAAGCACATTTCACCAACAACAACAGATTGTAGCTTGGAATAAGTAGTCTCACCATTGCAGTTGTAAAGTCATCCATTTGTAAAGCTCATCTGCAATATTTTTCACAATGGCTAACCGGTTAGATAGTAAGACATGAACTATAACAAGCATATTCAATTTAGATGCCTTTACCAAAAGGCACTAAGATAACAGAATTCCAATCAAAGAGAGATCAGAACTGCATGCTTCAATTTTGAAAGGTCCTATAGCACTATTATTCCTTTTAATTGGAATCACAAAACTAATCAACGTGAGGTTCTTTACGAGCACACGCATACATCTAATTCCTTGACACATGGTAACTCACCTGTTACTCTTTGCTAGGATGGTGTAACCATTCTTAATTGTGCTGTATCATGATAAATTATATGGTTATGATAACAACCATCTTGATATTCCAGCAAATATAACCATTACATGATAATCAATATGTCTGTTGATTTTGTTTGTGACAAGCTACGGTTACTATACTTATAAATCGAGGCAAATGATTCGTTTCTGGCTCATCGTGTCCACCATGAATAACCTTCACCACAATGTGCAAGCCGTAAGCTATTTATGGCACTGCTGGAACATAAATGTGAGAAACAGAAAGTACTACATACATTATTCCCAACGTTAACTATTTTGATGCATAAACAACTATAGGAACCTCAAAATCATTGCAGCATCAAAAACTAGTACAGAATTATTCAATCTACCAAGAATGAAAAGGAAAGCAGAGCAAAGCATCCTGGTTTATATCACCAATGTTTCTTATCTTCTCAATAATTCAAGAAAACCCATTTCTCTAAGGCAAGATATGCACTAAGGTCTACCTATCTGCACTCGTAAACAGATATGACCCGAAAAGGCATACCAGTATAAGCATCGAACTTGATTATGCTAGTTGGTAGCCCAATCATCTTTCCAGAAAAATGAAATGAATAAAATTCCATGTAAGCTTTATTCCACATTGTTCTTCAATAAACTATAGCTGAAAAACATTGTTTTTGACAACCAGTTAAACCATGACTGGAATGAAAGTTTATTATGTGCAATGCCACAACTGACAGCATTACAGAATCCAAGAGAGTGATAATGAGAAGCATTTTAACAAGCTAAAAGCTTACACGAAGGTGGAAGTCACTTGTGATTTACCAAGCAAACAAGTAGCGCAAGAAGTTGATACCTGTGGTTCCTAAGAAATAGCAAGCATGGCAGTGCAGTGAATAAGAATGATATGAGATATGATTTCTGGTTTAACCAAGATGAGGTTGTACCTAATTAGGGGACAAAATCGCAAGATAAAGTTCTCCCAAAAAAAGAAGAAACAATGCTCAAAATGTCAAATGGTGAGAAGCGATCCGTATCATCTGACTTTAAAGAAGTAACCATAATAGAATATACATCTATCGACTATTCTTGATGTGTCTTTGTATGCAATTAAGTGGAGGAATCCAAGCCTCCAATGGAACTTCTCAGTTCACGAGTTGGTCTTTTAATCTTTGTCGAGCACTTCTATCTGCACCAATTAGCTTCCTCCCACATCAATTTGAAACAGTTCCTAAAGCAGATAAAACCAACAAATTTTAAAAATGCAAAGATTCACGGTCAGGTGAAATTGTCAGTATTAGAGAACAACACTTGTTATTATCAATAGAGTACTTAAACTTTATCAAAGGAATGCAGATGTCCATTGTTTCATAATGGTATTTGACATAGACATAACACCAGCTGAAAGTGCCAACCAGATCTATTTGTTTTTAATTCCAAGAAACGAATCCAAGTTTTTGTATTCTCTAGCTTTTACTTGTTTTCTTATGTTATTATAAAGCCAATAAGAACCATAACCTACATTCGACGATAAAACTTTTTCAATCCAATTGACGTTTTCTGCAAAGAAATTGTATCTTTGAATGTGCAGCAATAATTGAACCAAGTTATTTCTTTGAGACACTATTTAGTCCAGTTGATTTTACTTCCGCATAGAACTCTATTTGCCTCCAGCACCAACACCATCCCCCCATCCACCCACAAGACCCTATAAAGAAACAGAAATGAATTGGCTGGACAAGGAAGCTACTCCTCCTCCAGCTGGACCTAGGCTGAAAATGAACCTTCCTTTCAAGGTTGCCTTACCATGCAGATGGATTTTGGCAATGACAGACTTAAGCCATTTAACCGAAGTAAAGAAAAATCAGAAGGCAATATATTTTATGTAAATTAATCACACATCTTTATCTCCTATACGATTTCATAGGCATGCATTAACTAGATCAAATCATCCTTTGTCCAGGAGATGATTATTTGACGACAATATCAAACTGAAATAAACAAAAATCAGAAGGCAATGCTTTAAATCAATCACAAGTATATTTCAACTTAAATAGTTTTGTTCAAAAGATGATTACCTAATTCCTGATCAATCGAAATCACATCTACGTGTTACAAAGAGACAAGGAAGACTAAAGATGGAGGATTAATTCACAAGCCAAAGCTTTGAATTCCATCAACATAACAGAAGACCAAGGTCCGCATCTTGTTATCAGTTTCGTTAGGATTCATCGCCAAGCTCAATTTTTCATTCCTATACATGTACGAAGAGCCCAACCTGGAAAGCCCTGATTGATGATACCGATCAACGGAGATATTTAACACCATCCGAAAGAATATAAATGATGCGATCCTCAACGTTCGAAAAATTCGAGTTAAACAGGGACAAAAGCACACATACGATCAAAGAGGACGGAAACCATCAGTGGTCAAGGGCGTGGGAGCAGCAACGGCTTGGCCCAGCCGAGTCGCCAGCGGGCTTTTCGCCGCGGTCCTCCTCGTCGCTGTCGTCCTCGTCGAAGGGCTTCTGCTTGTGGAAGATGCAGCACTTCTTGGAACTCTTGCGGTTGAGGAACTCGTTGTCGACCGTCCCTTCCTTCCAGGAGACCTTCTTCTTGGGCCGCTTGAGTCGGAGAACTAGGGTTTCGGGCGGCTGCGATCGCTGAGAAGAGGTGGGAGCCGAAGAAGAAGAAGGGGACAGCTCTTCGATCGTTAGGGTTAGGGTTCCGGTCGTTGACGGAGCGGAGGTTCTCGCCATCGCTCGCCGTCTCGTTTCGGTAAGAGATTATTGTTCAAAGCCCATTCTTATTCTTCCTAATCCTTTCCTGTTCATAATCCCATAAAAATAATAATAAAATTGAGTTGTTATAGAATATACATAATCTTAAAATTATTAAATTATTATAATAAATATCAAAAAAAAATTCTCACATTCACTTTTTCGATCTTCAGTTTATCTCATCTTATTATCTATTTTTTTTATTAGTTTACGTCAAATCTAATGATTAAGAGAAAGAGGTGGAAACGAAAAGGAAAAAAGATTATAAGTAAAAAAAATTATTAGAATTAGAGAATATATGTGTTTATTCATAAAAATAATTTAAAAATATTTAAAAATTTTATTATTAAATTATAAATAATAATAAAAAATATAAATAATGATATACTTTTAGTATCGTGAGAGAGTCGAGAAACCGGTTAGTCAATTGTCCCTTCCATAGATCTTCTTCTTAGATTACTTAAATCGAATAACTAGAGTTTTGGATAACAATAATCGTCGACAAACAACGGGAGTCGAAGAAGAAGATGATAGTTCTTCGATTATTAGGGTTAGGTTTCAATCGTCGACGGAGTGGAGGTTTTTACCATTGCTCACAGTCTCATTTTGGTAAGAGATTATTATTCAAAGTTCATTCTTATTCTTCCTAATCCTTAATCCTTTTTTTAAAAATTAATAAAATAATAATTCATCATTCATAATTTCTCTAGTTTTATTTTTCTAATTTTTAATTTCTTCTCCGCTTGCATAACTGCTATCATTCTGTACTGTTAACAATCTCTCTATTTTTTTTATTTTTCTCACACCCTATTATCTTTGGCTCTCTCTAGTATCGATATATTTTACAAAGAAACAAAATATGATAACTTCTGGATTAATATAATTAACATAGAGAATGATGTCGTTATTAACCTTATAAGTATTAAATCATTATAACAAATATTAAAAATTATTTCTCATATCTTTCTGTTCATTTATATCATCTTCTTCATCGTTTTACGTCGTTTCCAATGATTAAGAAAAAGAGATAAAAAAATATATATATAAATATAAAGTAAAAATATTTTATTAAAATTATTTATAAAAAAAATTTAAAAATATTTAAAGTGTTAATCATGATATTATAAATAATGATTTCCTTTTAGTATAGTATCATGAGAGAGTTGAGGATTTCTACAAGAAAAATAAAAAACTATGCCTCGGCTCATAAATTCAATAAATAAAATAGTTCAATTAGTAAAAATAATTTTTTTATAATTTTCATAAAATAATTAAATGATAAACGCCATATTATACAAATTTAAAATAATTACTTTCTAAATAATAATTATATCATGAGAGAGTTGAGGATTTCTAACCATAATAAATACTAATAAGTAAATAATGCTTTTATCACCCTCAGTTTGCTTTCCCACCCACCGACTCGATCTTCAACCCTTCAACTACGACACGTATATGCCTGGACACAATTATGATAAGTTTGATGAATCATAGTTCAACTAAAAAAACTAGAAGTTTATAACTTTCCTAAAATAATTAAATGATAAATGTCAAATTACGTAAAATTTAAAAATAATTATATCTTGAGGGAGTTGAGGATTTTTAGTATATTATATTATTTTATTTGATCATAATATTGATAAGTAAATAATACTTTATCATGCTCGATTTTCTTCCTCAATTATCGATCTTAAATTAATACTCATATATATATGAGTAAAAAAAATAACTTTGTGTCAGCTCAATTATGATAAGTTTGATAAATGATATTTTTAATTAATTAAAATAAAAAATATTATAATTTTATAAATAAATTAAATGTTAAACATCAGATTATATAAATTTAAAATATTAAAATAATTGATTTATGATGATAGTTCTAATGGTAAAAATAAAAAAAATATTTTTTTTTTAAATAATTAAATATTAAGTATTAGATTATATACTACTGCAATAATAATAAAACTGTAAGTCTCAATTATTTGGTATCGTCTATGTAGATCTTTTGTTGTCATTGAGATATATAAAAAAGTCATATATTTAGTTATGTTTAAAATACTTAAGTTTTTATTTATAAATTTTATTAAGATCGTTTTAGATTTTTTTATCTTTTCTCATATCATTTAATATTAATTATTTTAATCTTCTGACCATCACATCCATAGATCTCTTAAGCATGTACAAATATTATCTTAAATGATTTTTGATTAACTTATTTTATTATTTATCGATGCAATATCTAATTATTTATTAAAAAAATAATTATTTTTTTTATCTTTCATAGTAACTATATACCTCTATCTTAACAAAGGTATTTGATGATCATACAAAACTGTTTACACCCATTGTCATTTTAATTATTTTATTTATACTTTATAAATAATATCTTCGTCGACCTTTCTATCTTGTTAAATAATTAATTTAATATACCTAAAACTTTTACTTATAGACTTTTTATCTATTCAATCCAACTCTATTCTATTGTTTATTTCTAAAATCACTAAGATTATATTTTTTATATATTCAATTTTAGTCATATTTAATCTAAAATATTTAGTTGTTATCAATTAAAATAATATTATAGCAAATAACATACACAAGGGATATCTATCATATAAAGTTCATCTATTATCAATCTAAAAAAGTATAAACTTAATACTATATTAATAGAAAACTTATTGGACACACTTCATATAGTTTAACACTATCATATATATCCTTAATAATATCAATATAATTAGTAGATATATCTTTCTTTTTAAATACCTACTATGATAAATCTGTAGGTATCTTATCATAGACTTATTTCAAGTCAATAAAAATCATATTTAAAATTTTTTATATTTTTTTATTAATTAATTTAATAAAATAAAAAAATTTATGATTGATCATCCAAACATAAAATAAAATTAATTTTCAGAGATATTTGTTTCAAAACCTTATCCTATTTTGATAATTTATTCCCAAAATTTTGATTCATGATTTTATTTTATTTTATATCATTTATATAATTTTGTGTACCATCCTTATTTTGATAAATTAATATTAGAAAACAGATATTCAAATTCAAGACCTCAACTTACTAAATGGGTTCTCTAACAAACCGAGCTATTACCAATTTTCCACCTTTAAATATATAATAATTTCTAATGCGTTTAAGAATCACACTTAAAATGTTTTTGATGCTAACGAAGTTGGCAAAGCTGTAACTTAGAGAACCACAATAAGCATATTATTTTTGGGAAACCCCCCCACCCCAAAGAGACACTAAGCATGTTCAGACTAATTTATATACACACGCCAACCTTCTTCCCTCTCTTAGTAAATAATTAAAATTAATATACAGAACGATACTATCACTTTAAAGGTTGAAGAAGAATATTTAGGATCATAATCTGTCACTGTAATTTGACTAAGCAAACTATGTGATTCAATTTGTTGCTAATGTGCATCTTTTCAGACTTATATATATAGAATGACGATGGTAACCTTCAACGTCCCGTCGATATGTCCGAGTGGTTAAGGAGACAGACTCGAAATCTGTTGGGCTTTGCCTGCGCAGGTTCGAATCCTGCTGTCGACGAAACCCTTTTGCGTCGTCCTGTTTCAATCCAATATGTTTATTTTCTCGGTTCGATCCGGTTCGGTAAAAGCCGAACCTTCAATATAGTTTTGGTCCGGTTTTCTAATGAAGCTTTTGAATGAAAAGTAATCCAATTTGGTCATTTACTCGGTCCGATCCGGTTCAGTAAAAGCCGAACCTTAGATCTATGTGTTTTCGGCCTTTTGGTTTTGGCCCGGTTTGCAAATGAAGGTTTTAAATGATAGGATGTAACCTTTTCATCGAATTAAATGCTACACTTAGAATTAAAGGGTTAAACATTAACAGAGTATACACTCGGGTACGGCAACAAAGAAACCCATAGACCGGTTTAGATCCAATTTGTCTTCGTTGATTCGGTTCGGTTCGGTTCGGTTTGAAAGATTTACCCATAAACCTTGTAAAATTCTTATATTAATATCTAATGTCTCTCAAAATAACTCAGATTAATCAACATCAATTATGATTAGTATTAAGTTAATATTAGAATTAGCAATAAATGAATGCCACGTAACGTTTTTAATTTAAGTAGGGCTATATACGTAGATCAATGACTTTGAGGGACTACTATGCAATTTTGCCATATATATCATACTTGTGGATACAATTATATAGTCACGACCTTTCGAACTCGATTCGTTCCCCAACTCGACTCAGTGTGCCGCCGAACGGAGTCGTATTTCTGGAGACGGACTCTGCTGTGGTCCGGCAAATATTGATGGCAGAGTCCCTCTCGCAAGTGGAGAGGGTTAAGCAAGCGATGGAGGAAACGAGAGAGGCGGCGGCGGAGTTGCGGTTTCCGGATCACGGCAGCCGTCTCCCCTTCGCCCGCGGCGGCCCCATCTTTTACCCTGGCCTCGTCGGGCCCATCACCTCGGTCCGCGATTTCAAAGCCTCCATCCTCGAAGAACTTCAGGTAATCCTCCACTCCGGTGACCCGGTTGCTCCTAGCGATCGTCACCGGGCTTTACTGATGTTTTGCTGCTATTTGCAGAGTTTGCAGGCCGAATTGGTCTCAACGGAAGATTTCGAGCAAGAGCTTTCGTAAGTTCTCCTTTTCTTGGTCTTTGATGGACTCTCTTTTTGGATCGATGAATCACATGTCTCACATTAGGGTCGATGAGCTTAAGGTACTTACGGAGGAAGAACTGGTGGAGATAGCCCTAAAAGAGGAGGTGAGCTTTCCTTTTCTTGCTGATTGTTAAGATGATAATTTTGGCGTAATAGCAGATGACGCTTTTAAGCATTGTTGCAGGATGTTCCAGGCGTTCATGATTCATCAAGGCTTCTAGAGTGTTCAGGTGAAGGGTAAGCTAAAAACAAACACATCTTTTTACTTTAAAAAAAAAAAACGACACAGAAGTATATAATTGTATGTGTGCCGTACTTTTCGGCATTGTTTTACTACCCTTATTTTATCTGAGGGTTCTTTTCGGCATTATATTATCTCGACTTGCTTTGTCTAAGAAACAGCCTTTTTGTTTGGCGTTTGCACAATTCATGACAATGTTTCTTATATTTCACAAATTTCTTATATCCACTATTCCAGTCTGTAGGAATTTTAGTGAGAAATTGTAATATGCAGCATTAATTTCTGCTTTAACCTTTTATGCCCATTAATTTTCATCATACACTATTTACTTGATGATAAATTATGACTATCATGCTAGTATGTGTTGAGGTTTCTGACTCTTATTTCTCATTACATTAGATGTGTCATAGAGATATGAGAATTTACAGGTTACCTGTAGGATATATTTTGACATCTTATAAGATTAAGGAACTTAAATGCTTTCTCTTGTGTTTAATTTGGTGAATTATATCATAACATCAGAATAATTCATGGAGCTATGGTTAAATTATAACTGCACTGCAGAATTGTAGGTGATGCCAGCATTGGGAAAGAAATAGTTTGCTCGACAAGCTCAACAATGGAAAGGAGCAACTTGGAGTCATCTGAAAATTCAAAGGTTTCCCATGCATTGACATGTGAAACTGATGCTTCAAACAAGAAAGTGAAGAAGGGAGGGAAAAGAGGAAGGCGCTTTGATAGAGACTGTCGAGCTGCTGAATTGGAAGTATGCTGCCTAATTCTTTACCTAGTTTTGTATGATATGAGTATTGCAGTTTATCCCCCTCTTTGATCCCCTCATTCTCTTTCGTAGATCTAAAGGTAGCACTCTGACTTTGAAAATTTTCTGTACATCTATTATGGGATATATTCACTGCATAATTCAAAGTTCAAACATTTTCTTTCTTCTATTTTGTGCTAAAATCTCTTATCATACAAGATAACTGGATTATTCTCATTGGTAACAGGCTTTTGTCTTTTGGAGATAAGAGTCATAGGTGTTACTACTTGCTTATATTATAGACAATGCATTGCTAGAATATGTACCCGTGTAAGTGGTGGGTCGGACAATTGATATTTTGTTTATGTGCCTATCCTTAATAAAATTTCTTGCTTATAGATATATATCTTTATTTTTGATATGATATTTTTATATATGTTATTATGTAATATGTATTTATACATTTATATTATGATTTTGACTGATTTTTAAGAATGACTTTGAAACTTAGAAAATTACTACAAAAAATCTTATGGTTTTTACTTGATCCATGATCCATTACAATCCTAAGCCCTCTGTAACTTACTATATAATCTTAGTTTTGATTACTTTGGGATTATGTTAGACATTCTATAAATATTGACCAGGTTTGTTACTGTCATGATCTTCCACGTTCTTTCTTTATTGCACTTGTGTCAAAAACTCAAACTATGTATAGTCTTGCTGCTATTTTTTAACAGAGCTGGGAGTTCAGACTTTATGGATAACCTTGGTGTCATTATCATTGGCATGAGTAGGAGGAGCATTGATCCACTTTCTTTGGAGCATCTGGAGTCAACAAGCATTTTAGTCTATGTAAATGATGGTAATAATCAACACTTTTACTTAGTAGAACTAGCCAATTTGCTGATGGTGGACTTTTGAGGGTGTAGAATGTGCTCACAGTTGCATAAAAATGAATTGGTAAACACTAATTTAGATGGTATCATTCAAAGACCTTCTAAACAACATAATGGCAAAAGGGTTCGGAGTTTTCAGAAGCATTTGTCACCATGGATAAATGGAGAAGCATAGATTAGGGAGTGAGAAAGGCAGTTGTGTACCAAATTACTGTTCAGTAGACATGTTATATTCTTCATGTTAGAGGTGGATATTGGCATACCTCTACAAATGTGTAATGATGAGGTTGTTCTAATTTTTTGTGCCATTTTTGTGAAAGATTATCTTGTAATGGAAGACAGCTATTGCTTTTAATTCTTTGATGAGTATAGCTTATCTCTGATATATTTTTTTAAAGTCTTGCATCAAGTATAAATTAATGTTCGTGCATGTGTTCAATGATCAGGGTGATTATTTTGCAAAAGTGGAAGAACTTGCAAAGATTAAAAAAAGGCAGGATGAGGACAAACTAGCAGCGAGACTACATTCATTTAGGTAAGCTTATGAGTTACTATAATTTAAGTGCCCACTTCTAATTAATTTATACTAGCAAAAATAAGTGTATGTAATGTTCAAGTATAAACTGTATTAAATAATGCAGATATTATTTTATCTGATAGACAGTGAAAAGTTGAGATAATTCATCACCTAAGTTATATTTTGTGTTCTACTTTTACTTAGTACTGTTAATTGTGATTTTATGTTTATGCAGTGGCAACTCCAAGCTTGTTGAAGGGGCAACCTCAACCTCAGAAAAAATTGAGAGGACGAAATCCCTGAGGTTTATAACTACTCCTGTGAAGGTTAGGATCCAGAGCTATGTCTTGGAGTTCATGTTCATTTTGCACTAGATATGCAGTTAATGTGAGACCCTTGTTTAACATATTTATGTTACATCCCTGATATTGTGGCATCCCTGCTGTGTTGATATGGTTCTCTAGGGACTGAAGTCTTTTTGTTGAAAATAATTGTGTAACTGTTGATTTTTTAAATATTAAACTGCTTATTGGCATATCATTTTATTTTTATAATATCCAGTCTTCTAGTGTCTTCCAGAAGAAATCATGATTGAAAGGTACAGGGTTACATATATTTGACATTGTCATCTTGCTTCACTCTTAATTTTATTGGCAACTTCATGCTTAATTAATTTTTTTATTAATTTATTTTGCATTAGAAAGTCTTGACTTTCGCTTTTGCAACTTTGTGCTTTATTTCTAAATTTTTTATAGATAAGATGTGGTCAGTAAATTGAATGTTTTCTTGAGTATGTAATACAATTTGTTGCATGAATCTATTTTAGAGCATTGTGAGTCATGTTTTGAATATCCACAGTATGTTTGTCACCGTGACAATGTGTTGTTCTCTACTTTTTGCTCAGTGGTGAATTTCCTTTTGTTTGCACAGGTGAAGTCTCTATCACAAGAGCATGTGCCAATATATTTTCCTGAGCTTATTCTTTGTGTAGAGATTTATGCCAAGAAAAGCACCTTAAGAAAGGTAAAACTTGCTACTTATACACTGGAAAATCTATTGCAGAAAAGATAATGCTGTTCTAGTCATTTATTATAGTTGTAGATATTCTCATGTTTATTATTTTATGGTTTTCAAAATGTTCTTTGGTTTTCTAGTGAATCTGAATGTATTTTAGTGGATGAAGGAGATGCTGTTATATAGTTCATTTGGTAAAGTTGTCTCACTTAATTCATTGAGAGGAAACTGTGATCCTATAATAGTTCTCTTCATCTTCTTCAACGATTTTTCCTGTGATAAACAGCCTTACCTGAAAGGCAAGTTGATCATCGCATCTTTTTAACCCGAAATGACTGAGGTGAGGAAAGGTTCTTTTTGAGAGTACTCTGAGAATAGATCCAGTGAAGACAGGGTAGGCCCTGTAGTTCAGAGGACTAGAACATGTGGCTACGAACCATGGTGTCAGGGGTTCTCAATTATCCTCACTCACAACCTTCCCTTTTGGGAAGGCAAACTGATCATTGATGCCATGGTAGACATCACTCCTATAACTGTCTAGCCTTTTGGGTGAATTTTGATTCATCAATGATGGTATTAACATTTGAATCCGGGCCTCGTCATATCTATTTTACATCTTTGCAAACCCAAACTCTGTGGGATCTTTAAGAATGGTGACAACTGCATGATAAAAAAAGGGGTGGCCCAGTGCTCAAGGCTTGCACTAGCATGGGATTGTAGACAGCCTACAATTAGGGAGGTGATTCTGTGACTCGAATTCTGGGCAACTGCTACATGACACATCTATAAACTCTCGGAATCTACATTACAGTGGACCAAGATCCAATATTTTGCATTATATAAAAAGGATGAAGTTGTGTACATGTATTTTAGTGGCTTACTACTGGTAGCTTAGGTTTAAGCATTTTTAGCTGCACTGATATTCACTACTTGTAAACTGATGTCCACTCCAAAAGTTAGGTAGGACTAATTGTTTTCTTGTGTTATTATAATGGTATTTAGCACCTGTGTAGGCTCCCTCATGTTTATTAACAAGAAAATTAATTCAAGATATTGCAAAACTTCCATGCGACTTGACCTTGGAATTTAGTGTTTTTTTTTGCACCTTGTTCGACCTATTTAAGCGGAGCTCTTTGTTATCTGTTTGTGCTGCTTATATGGTTAATTTTCTATTTAACACTCATTTTGGTGCTTCTGTATCTCCACTAATGTACACTGCATATCACTGCAGACCCAAGAATTTTTAGTACTGGGTAGCCAAGTCCTAACGGAGCTGAAGGATCGCATCTACTGCTTGACAGATAAGCTAATGGAGATGGCAGGGGAACATGATCCTTCTGGATATTTCCTCATTGAAGTATCGCTTTTTTCTGTTCCTCACTTGTATGATTTATATGCATATTATTTGAGGATGATTTTGCATTTATGACTGTTCTTCATGTAGGATACTTTTTGCAATGATCTGCGGAACCCGTCTTTTATCGACTACAGTAAACCTGTGTTTGACTGGCTTAAGGACAACAGTGATGAGGCCGTTGAGAAATGGGAATACATCATGTCTGGTGAGTTGAAGAAGAAGCAAAAGGAGCTTTTAGGTGATGCAAATGTCTCAAGCTTACCAAAGTTTAAAGCTTTGGACATGCATAAGACTCGATTTTCTGACCTGCGGTTCAGATTGGGTTCTGGATATCTATACTGTCATCAGGTGCACAATTTTTAATTTGTTTGGACAACTCGCAATTATTGTTTCCTTGAGAACACAGCATCATGTTTGAAGCATGTTATTTGGTTCCAACTGTTATGATTCTTGTAAAAAAATTATAAGAGTTGTATATTAGCAAGCATTATATCTTGAAAATAAAACATAAATCTACAATAGTTAGTAGATTATTACTTTGTAGTCTACTTTGCTTTAAATTGTATATATATTGAGTTATTCTGTTTCTGGTCTCCTGAATGATATTACTATTCTTAAAAGCTTAAAATCAATTCTGATATCATGCCAAAGAAAAGATAGAAACATCCTTTCTTTTAAATTTTTATCTTTCTTTAAATTTTTATTAACAAATTAAAATGATTTTTTTCATGTACTAGAACTTCCACGGGTGGGTGATGTTCTTTCACATGTGTGTTCTTAACTGTTAATCTGATTTCAGGGAAACTGCAAGCATACCATAGTGATAAGAGACATGAGATTGATCCACCCCGAGGATGTTCAAAATTGGGCGGATTATCCACTCCTTACATATCAACTGCGACGACATTACAGGAAATGTTCAGTCTGTGACATATACATCGCAACAAAGATGACGGTCGATGATAAGTGGGCTCCGGTGAACCCTTGTTATTTCTGCATCAAATGTTATTTCCTTCTTCACTACAAGGAGGACAACTCGTTGTTATATCCTCACACTGTATTCGATTATTTTCACGAATAGTGTGCATTTTCATGATAGTTACTTGTGTTCATATTTATGCATTTTGTCTCGTAAATGTTGTTGGGGAGGAAGCTCAGCTTCTTTGGGATGTGGACTAGCCTCCTTGCTTTGGACAAATCATGTTCTTGGGTTATTGCCATATGCTTGGTCGGTCAATGTTGTTTCTTTACTTTACCACTGCATATACATGGCTTGTCTATTTGGTCATCACATCTTGCCTGGGTGATGTTTTTTTTTTGAAAAAAATAAAAACAAACTATATTGCAGAAGTATTACAAGTGAAATAGGAGGTCAAGAAGGATTTGGGAGCCCTACAGTCATATATTTGTTCTGTATACAAGATTTTGACATTATTACTAATTGCTTAGTGTGCTAATTGAGAATGAGATGCATATTTGTTCTATATACAAGATTTTGACATTAATACTGATTGCTTAGCTTGTGAATTGAGAATGAGATGCATATTTGTTGTGTACAAGAGTTTGATATTATTACTGATTGCTTAGTGTGCTAATTGAGAATGAAATGCATATTTGTTCTATATACAAGATTTTTGACATTAATACTGATTGCTTAGTGTGCTAATTGAGAATGAGATGCATATTTGTTCTATATACAAGATTTTGACATTGATACTGATTGCTTAGCGTGTGAATTGAGAATGAGATGCATATTTGTTGTGTGTACAAGAGTTTGATATTATTACTGATTGCTTAGTGTGCTTATTGAGAATGAGATGAATATTTGTTCTATATACAAGATTTTTGACATTAATACTGATTGCTTAGTGTGCTAATTGAGAATGAGATGCATATTTGTTCTATATACAAGATTTTGACATTTGTTGTGATTGCTTATCGTGAGAATGAGATGCATATTTGTTCAGTATACATGATTTTGACATTATTCCTGATTAGCGTGTGAATTGAGAATGAGATGCCTATTTGTTCTGTATATAAGATTTAGACGTTATCGCTGATTGCTTAGCGTGCGAATTGCTGATTGCTTAGCGTGCGAATTGAGAATGAGATGATATGAACTTAGACGTAAAAAATATGTCCAACAGAACCTTGTAACTAAAACTTGTGAGGAGACTCATTTTATGGCGTCCAAATTGTAATGGCCCACTTGTTAGGGAGAGGCACTCCAAATCTAGACAAACACAAATTATCTTGATAGAGATCTTTTTGTTTTGGTTTAATAATAGCATGACAACTGTTTCTTTCAATGAAAGCTACTCATTCATTCATTAAAGAGGATGATTGCAAAGCTGAGGAAAACAAAAAAAAAGAAAATTACCAAATCATGGGCGGCTTTAGCAGTTAGGTAAAACAGTCGATAAGGGCACCATCATTATTTGGAGCAGCATTGGGTCAAGTTAGCTACTCTGCCTAGAAGTTGCAAGAAGACAAGGATAAGAACACCAAACTCACAACTGCAAATTCTCTTTTCACTTTTCAACAATCATGATAATGGAAAGAGAAATATTGACAAGTTTCCTTGTTTTCCATGTGTTTCTTCTCTTGGCCACAAAAGTCTGTACCAAAAAAACCGAGCTTCAAGTATAAAAGATGGAAGGAAAAGATTTTACAGAGGCATATGATGTCACAGTCACAAAATAATTACATTCTTTCTCTCATAGCAAAGGGCTGTACCAACTTTCTTGATGGAGAAAGATTTGTGTCACCCGGCATCCAACCATTCGGTCAAGCAGCTCGCAGGAAAATCTGAACAAATTTACCGTCCACATCATCGGCATAACGGTCATGAGAACAGAAAGAGTGCAGACAATTCATTCCTGCTTAAGAACAGAAAATGGCAAGAGAACTAGAACGGATAAACAAAGGGTTAAACAATTGTAGTTTGTCAACCTCCAGGCAATCACAATGGTACTTTATCGTTCCCCCCTCTTATCCTCGCTTGCCTCCGTGTATAAAAATTAACAACCAATGCCCAAGATGATTTAGAATTTCTATGCATAATTTAGGAAGTACATATAATCAGGTAATGGAGAGGAATGCGAAACCAAGTTGATTTTGACAGTGACTCACCGGAAGCGCATGTATTCTGGAATTCATGAAGAACTGAGGGAACCATGACGGAGAACTACTCAAGTCGTTTTTGGGTGCCACTTTATGCTACATCCAACACTAGAATGGAAGACAAAGTGATGATTTTATGTCGTAATGAAGCAAAAGTAATATATAACAGCAAAATGCAAGTTCTAAACAGCTAGCGGGATATTGGAAGTTCTACCTCGGTTTTTGTGCAGACGTTAGGAGCTGGCCACTGAGAACACAGTCTATTGCGCGACTTAGGTCCCTGTAATAATTTTTACCATATCTCATTTTCAAATATAAACTTTCAAGAAAGGAAATGTTCTCATGAATCTTACCTTCCTGTTATGGGCACATTATTACTAGGTCGTGAGTCATCAAACTGCCCACGATAGAACAGCTCAAATGGCCTTCTTCCATCCTATCGCAAAAAATAGTGTTCATTTAAGGGTAAGTTACTTATATCTCAGTTCGCCTACGTCCATCCTAAAATCCTACTCGTGTTACAAAGGATGACAGGAAGTATCCTTTTTCTTATTTACTCAATTCAGAGTGGATTGTAGTCCTATCTAGAAGTTAAAGAATATAATTCGAAAAGTCAAAGAAAACTAAAACAGATCAACCTATTCCAGTTTTATTCTTGCAACATTCGATTGGTATGACAACCAAGAGACTGCAGAAATCATGGCCCTTTGATGTGTCTGCATGATGATCAGTGAAGAGATAGAACTCTACTCTTGTTGTCATGTGATCAGCACCCATGCCCTAGTAAAAAGTCCTGCCGTGCTCACTAAACCAGAATGCATAACTCACCTTCTTGAAGAGGAAAAACTCTGGTGTACATACAGCTCCAAAAGCCCGTGCAACATCCTGTGACTGAAGAAGGGCACTTGATAAGAGTCAAGGCTGCTAGTAAACACTGAGAAAAGAATTTCAATTAAAAACTCACAATAAGCAATTTAAATGTAGTCAACAATTTAATGTTTGTTCCTGCTAAAATCCTTTGCAGTTAGAGACCTTAAGATTAAGGTCTCATGTAATATGCACACTCTGAGAAAATAAAAATCATGTGATGGTCAGAAGCAGTGAATATGGAAATTAAGTTCCTCATTTTAGTCTATAAGATCAGCAACATATTTACTTCCAATTAAGACAATAAATATGCTTCAAGTGTCACATCCATCACATAGAGATCAAGATCATGGTTTGCTACTGATAGGGTCTATGATCGGAAGAGTATGATACCAGTCCTGTATAATATAGTGTGTCAGTATTTTCCATGAATCAGATCCTACTTCCTGTTGACAAGAATTTGTTTTTGTTATTTGGCTCAGAAGCATTGTGATGCCTTCCAGCCTGAACTTTGATAAGTCTCAATAACTCACTCATTTCCTTAGGCATCTTCATTCTTGACTAATTTCCTATTTGTACAATCATTGGTAGCCATCCTACCATGATTGCCCATTAATATGCATTCTTGTTTCTTCGCGAAAGTTTTGGACAACAACAAGAGTACTAAAACAAGGAGTGAGGAAGTATTCAATCCAAAGAAGTCTAAATGTACCTCATCGAACAGATAGGGAAAAGGGTAATTGAACAATTTAGCTTCTTCTGCCATAAATTCTGGTCCATCCTGTAATATCATAAGTTCTTATTAAATTTTCAAAAGCACAAAAGTAAGGGTTGGCATCTTTATGTAATTCAGATAACTTGTAATGCAATAAAAATATTTATGACATTAAATAATTTTAAAAAATAAATATATTTGCGGCAGAAGCATCACAGAAAATACATCTGTCTTCAATAACAAAAAATATTTTCTTCAAGTTCAAGTCACATTCATTTTTCACATACTACAGAGACCACAAAATTAAATTTAAGTCCAAAATACAAGCCCAATCTTAACATAAAATTTTATCAGTTCTGTCAGAGCCAATTCACAAGTACATGATGTCATGTCAACAACTTGAATGCAAATTAGATAATACAACAAAAACAACTTATATTATCCCAGTTAATTAGGGTTGGCTGCATGGATCTTTTCTGCAATTGAGCTCTGTTTAGGAAAATATCAGCAGCCAAACAGCAGTCAGATCTATATGAAAGGAATTAGATGCCAAATTCATTTACAACGAATTCATTCAGTTAGTGGAAGCTGACAATTCAGGAAAAAAAAAACTCATGAAATCGGCAGTAGCTCTTGTTTAAATAACGTTGCATATCCATACTTATGTCAATTGATATTGGATAAATGTTCAGACATGTCAAAGTAGTTGATAGAACTTCAATATAAGTATAACCTGTGGATGGGTGATGGTGGAATTTGAAGAGATGGCAACAACACCCAGCCCCTTCTGCAGCACACAGAGAGAAAATGTAGCCAAAACTTTTGCTAACTGAGTCATGATTGTCTGTTCTTAAAGTTATTTACCTCTATATAGAAACTTGTAAGTTTGGTAATATCCTTCTTCAAATGCTTAACAAATGGGCAGTGATTGCAAATGAACATCACCTGCAACATATTACATGCACCTTTCAAAATACAGAACAAGATTCAGGATTCAGTTCCTAGAAATAACTCATCGGAAAGAATGTACAAAATACCACATTAAAAGTTAGCATATTTCAATAAAAGTACTAGAGATCCGAAATAAAATTAAAAAAAAAAAAAGCCATATGAACAATGATAAAACATGATGCTGAGACAACTAAGATGACTAAGTGGGACATGGTGGAGTAAGATGGTGGTGGTGTAGTGAATGTAACAATACCATACGAGCAATGTTGACTAGCCAAAACCGAAGCAACTTAGGTAGGCTTCAAAGCGTCCTTCCCCTCTGACCCCACTCGCATTTGAACAAACAGGTGCACTGCAACTATTTCTCAAGACATGGGTACCGACTCATCCCAAATATCACATTGATGAAGTTTTGTTACTCTCAACCAATAAATTGCATGCTAAATGCTTGATGAGCAACAAAACCAGTTTAATCTCATCGATGAAGTCTCGTTAATCTCAGCCAAGAAATGGCGTGCTACAAGCTCGATGAGCGACAAAACCAGTTTGCCTTCCGAGAACGCCAAGTTCAAGCCAAGATCATCACAACGGAGAGCAGAATGACCAATTCAGCATTTGCTTTGCTTCGAGAGAGGCATCAATAGGAACGGAGACTCACCAGAAGCGCAGGGCAAGACTCGAAATCATCCAAAGTCCACACTTTCCCCGTCAAGGGCTCCGGCAGCTGCAAGAAGACCCGACACAACAACTATGTCCAGACCGACAACCAAGAAACCAAAAGAAAAGGGTAAGGGGATGGAGGGAGAGGACCTCGAAATGGGGAGCTCTGAAGCCGAGAGAGACAGAGCCGGACTCGGTTCTCGCGGCTCGGACTCGGAACGTGGGCAGGTCCGGCCGAGTGGGTTTGACGGCGGGGTGGAGGAGCAGGCGCCGAGATGGAGAAGAAAGGGTTCGCCGGGAGGAGGCGATCATCGGAGGCGGCAGTAAAAGAGCGGCGGAGGCGGACCGCAGAAGAGATGGCGATGGGAGGACGCCGGCTCGGGTTGCGGAAGCCATGGAGTTGTCGGTAGCCGGTGACGGTGAGCCGCGGGCGACCGCTCGATTTATTTGGCCTTTCGCGATATGGCACACGAGCCGATTTAATTGGTTCGATCAAATCAAAATCCGCAGACCCGAACCGGACCGGTTCATTACCACTCTTGATTTCAAGCACAGTAATTGGAACCGAATCAGAAAATAGATTGATCGAGAGTCTTTTTTTTCTCCCCTTAATTCTAATTTAAAATTGATGTAAAGACTCTACCGAACAAATAATAAGAAAGATTTTGGTGCTATAAAACCGGATCAATAATATATATATATATACCAAAATAAAAATCTTATATAATCTTTTTTATCTTTCTTCTTTTCTCTCTCTGGTAGATATGGTGACTTCAATGATGTGAGAAGTCATACGATCCAAATGTCTATCTTGCATGCTTTGAATGTCTATCTTGAGGGCAATCCAATTGCCGGTTGGGTCGTTGACTTTGCTGGGGTCATACAAGTTGACCAGTCTGTGTCCATCACCCTTCCTCGTGTCCCCTCCCAAGCTTCGTCCTGGAGAGTTCGAAGTCATCGAAGTTAGGGGAGAGAGAGGCTCGTATCAGATGAACGTTTGGCATTAATCGTATACAAAGTATGTATCTCATGTGCCATGTGTTGTGCCTTAAATCTATCCCCTTGCCTAACTTGGTTTGACCAATGAGGGCGGAGAGAGAAGCCATGGAAAGAAACAACTTTGACTTGAAGCAATTGGTCAACACAATCTAATAGAAACATCGTGTAAAATTTGGCCTTTGACATGTTGCGTAAATCTATACACAACAAACGAGTCAGACTCGGTGGCTTGGATGCATCTCAGGATGCCGAGTCATAAGGTACAAAGTGAGTCAGACTCGTTTCCTCGAGTACATTGTTTTGTATATATGTCGCTACCGAATGAAGGTTAGATGTTTTATGTTCGCATCAATGCCTGTAGGAATAGAATATGATGGCACTATTTCCACACAAATGATTGGATAAGGATGGAGAGCTTCTTCTTCTTCTTCTTCTTCTTCTTCTCATCAGTATGATCCAAAATGAGGCCACGCACTCTTTGCTGTCATCTGCAGAGCGATCATAAACCTGAAGACAACTAATGAAATTTAATGGAGAAAAATGTTTAAGATTAATCTTCTGTGTCATATCCTGCTAAGATTGCTGTCACTGTCAATTTGGCAGATGACTTGAGTTGATGAATAGAATTAAAAGTCAAAGAAAAATTGTCTTGTTACAGCAAAAAAAGTCACGAAAGAATACCTAATCAATGTAGACTCACTCGCTACATTCCCATGAAACAAACCCAGTCTTGTCTGGTGTTCTTCTCTTGCATCCCTCATCTGGCAGTGCCAACCAACCAAATGATAACAATGGAGAGAGTCATATTTAGTGATCAACTACCAGATATCAATTTGACCGGGAGAGAAGCACAGTCAACAGTCAACGGTTGTCTTCATTACCGCTGAGGAATTCCTGCTCAGGATCACCAGTCCTAATCATGTTCAATTCTGCTTCTCGTAGGCTTCTTCGACCATGTTCAGGAAGAAAATTGAGCTAGATATGCATTAGAAAGGATGAAGTCAAGTTCGATCATGTAGCTTCATAGTGTAGTACTCAGATCAGCTCTTCATCGGTAATTGTGGATAGAATTTGATCGAAGCATCAATTAATTAGGTACCACACAGAAATTTCTCTAAAGAGTTCCAGTAATAGTGGATCGATTCATCCCTTAGAAAACAGGAATATTGGTGTGAATTCATTTGGTACTGAGGTATCTGGCAAATTTGAGGTCTTCGAAGGCTGCATCCATACTGCGCAGTAAATGCTTCCGAGAACTGCAACAAATGGGAAACCCTTACTCGTTGGTCTCAAGTTCGAGATGCATGCTGTCATCTCAGTTGACTTTGAAGTAAAAGAAAAAGTTCTTGTGGCCTCCTTGGATGAGAAGTAAAAGAACAGATTTATGCGACCAGCTTTTCTTTGGATTATGTTGTCCACTGTATCGGATTATGCCAAATGAAGTCAGCTTCCATGTCTTATGGCCAAGCTGACACATTGTTAGGCTTCCTGGGACCTTTGCGCACACATATTTATCTCTCAGAATCCATCGGGGTAGAAGAACATCAATAAAAGGGGACCAAATTCCACCAGAAAGAGAGAAGAGTGATCAAACTCACCCCATTCTGGCAGTCAGATTCTGCTTCTCTTCCTCTTCTTCTCTACTTTGGTAGAGTTCTCCTTCCTCTTGTTATCTTCAGCACTGGCTTCTACCCACAACTTCAGCAATTGAGCTTCTCTCTCTCTCTCTCTGGGTTTCCTTCCCCTTTTAGAATCATATTTCTTTGCTTCTGATTGTTGGTATGTGATTCTCATTGTCATTTGCTGAATCATAATTTTTGGAACATTTCTTTGGTGGATTTAGTTCTACCTGTCTTGTTGTTGCCATTTGTATGTAGTTTGCTTCATGCATTCATGTTTTCCATGGTTGTGTATTTACTCACATGAGAATGATTTCTCTGCCTGGTAAATGCCAGATGAACCGATCCTGCACTGCACCATGAAAGGCCTAATCGTTGCATGTCATGGTTCCACCGAGACCCGGTATCGATCGGCCGGAGCAGAGTAAGCTCTGCTCTCCTGTAAACTCCCTCACTTCCTCTTTTTGTGTCGATTTGCATGATTTCTCATCCTTCCATTACCTGTCTCTTTTGTCCAGCGATGACACAGGCAAAAGAAAGCCTCCAAAGTACAAAGTTCTCAGGGAAGACAAGTACAAGCTCCTGTTTTCGGAGAGGAGCTCAAGCTGCAAGTTCGAGTCCTTGAAACTTGCCCTGTTCATCATTACGTGTTGCACGGTCTTAACGCTTGCTTTCTGTCCGATGATCCACAAAGAGCGAGTCTTGTCGCGTTCTGGTTCGAGGTAACACTCTCTTTGGTCTACTTGAATTGGTTGCCGAGGTTTTCGATGTTGAACTCCTCCTTTCATGGATTTTTTGTTGTTGCTGCTGCGTAGGTCTCTGTTCGTGGACGTCGCGCGGATGTGGCAAACGATGCTCGCTGATCCTCGATACGTATCAAATTTGGATGTTGTCTGGGACCAAATACCGAGCTTTCTCAAAGATGTAAATGCCGACGGGGGAAGTCCCAGGATCGGATTGCTCAATTTCAACTCCACCGAAGCTAGATTATGGAGGCAGACACTGCCACAAGCGGAGGTTTCCTCAGTTCATCTGGACTATGCTGAAACAAGCATCACCTGGAAGGTTCTCTATCCCGAGTGGATCGACGAGCAAGAAGAAAACGAAGTGCCCGCTTGCCCATCCCTCCCTGAGCCCGAAATCGAGGAAGGATCAAGATTTGATCTTGTCGCCGTCAAGCTACCTTGCGATAGGTCCGGCAGCTGGTCCAGGGATGTCGCCAGGTTACATCTGCAGCTCGCAGCGGCCAAGATCGCTGCAGCTTCTGCAGCAGGACACTCGCAGGTTCATGTGCTCATCGTTACCGACTGCATGCCGATCCCGAACCTGTTTACCTGCAAAAACCTTGTCCAGCACGAAGGAAATCTTTGGCTGTACAAGCCCGATTCGGCGACATTGGAGGAGAAGCTTCGGCTTCCGATCGGGTCATGCGAGCTCGCGATCCCCTTTGAAGCGAAAGGTCAGTGTCTTGTGCCTCTTCTTTTGCTGCAACACTCGGAAAGATTCATGAGCTGCGTTCCTGCGCGCAGTACGGATGTACACGGAGTTCGGACGACGAGAAGCTTACGTTACGATCCTGCACTCGGCGAAACAGTACGTGTGTGGCGCCATTGCAGCGGCCAGAAGCATTCGTCTAGCGGGATCAGCGAGGGACCTTGTGATACTCGTCGACGAAGCCGTAAGCGAACAGGATCGAAACGGCCTCGAGGCGGCCGGGTGGAAGGTGAGAGTGATCGAGAGGATCCGAAACCCCAAGGCGAAGCGCGACGCCTACAACGAGTGGAACTACAGCAAGTTCCGGCTGTGGCAGCTCACGGACTACGACAAGGTTATATTCATCGACGCCGACCTGCTCGTGCTCAGGAACATCGATTTCCTCTTCGCCATGCCGGAGATTAGCGCGATAGGGAACAACGGGAGCCTGTTCAACTCGGGCGTGATGGTCATCGAGCCCTCGAACTGCACGTTCCAGTTGCTGATGGATCACATCGACGACATCACCTCCTACAACGGCGGCGACCAGGGGTACCTGAACGAGATCTTCACGTGGTGGCACCGCACCCCGAGGCACACCAACTTCCTGAAGCACTTCTGGGTGGGGGATTCGGAGGAGAGGAAGAAGAAGAAGGACGGCACGTTCGGAGCTGATCCCCCGGTGCTGTACGTGATTCACTACCTGGGGCTGAAGCCGTGGCTGTGCTTCCGGGACTACGACTGCAACTGGAACTCGCAGAAGTTTTGGGGCTTCGCCAGCGACGCGGCGCACGCGACATGGTGGAGAGTGCACGACACGTTGCCGGAAGACCTGCAGAACCTGTGTCTGCTGTCGACCAAGAGGAAGGCTTTCTTGGAGTATAACAGGAGGAAGGCCGAGAAGGCCAACTACCCCGACGGACATTGGAGGCGGAACATTACCGACCCAAGATCGGAGATATGCTCTGAGGCGTTCTGCAACTGGGAGAGCATGCTGTTGCACTGGGGCGAGAAGATGCCGTCCAACAACAGCCATGCAACTGTGGGTGGCACTGCAGCTGCGCCTAGCTCATGAAATACTACCTTCGCTTCCTTCTCTCGTGTGACTGTTGCTGATATTTGATACACAGGAAGATGATTTCTACCTGCACACGCCCTCAATAAATTTCATAGGTGTAAATTGTGACAGTCATGTTCTTGTCTCCATTTCTCATAAGTCTATTATATAAATGATTTAAAGAAAAGGTGGATTACTTTAATTGTTTCATACGTTAACCTCAAGATATTCCTCCAAGGTGGAAGAAATTAACGCAGAGTATTGGTAGTAAAGGGAAGGCTTCAACACTATTATATCTTTCTATATCCTTCAGCAAGCTGCCATTAAAAGAATATCCCAAGCCATAAATTCCAAGGAGATATGATTCTGATAGGTCAACCTGCATTAAATGAATTCTCATTGTTTCTTCCGAGTACGTAATTGGCATGTCATCATTCCTTCTGGTTTTCTCCTTGCGGGTTGTGGTGTCTTCTTCTTCCATCCACTGACCGCACTTTTGCTGCAAGTGATCATTATGTGTTGGAAGCTGGTGGATGTGGACATCCAACAGAGGAAGTGCATGGACCACGCACCAGTAGATAAGATGATGGTGAAGGAATGGACCCCTTCAGAAGGGCATCTTTTCTATGATGGTGTGCATGAGTCGGTCTCTGTTACTGCCACTTAGATTAGCTCATGCAAGCAACAATGGTGGAGCTCCGTAGCATCTCAGAACATACCATGGAAACCTACAGTCCTCTGGATTTTATTGTGCATATCATAGTGTATTATAATAATATTCCAGCTCAAATCGCATCACAAGACAGCAGATGTTGTTCTATAGATCAAAGGGAATCCATTGATCCCCCTGAATAAAGTTCTCCACGGAGTAGGCTCCTAAATGCTCCGCCGGGATCTGGCTGCTCCATGGCACTCTTGCGGTCACATTAGCTCCGGGACCAGAGCTTCCGAACTCTCCGTAGAACAGCGTCTGCAGCGCGAAGTCAACGCTACCGTTCCATGTCTCCCAGCCCTCCGGCCTCACGATCTCCGCCAAGTTGCAGTCGATGAACACCGTCCTCGAGTACTCCTTCCATGGCCTCCCGAGGTACACGCGGTGGACGTCGGGCTTCGAGCGGTAGAGCGCGAGGTACTCGTCGCTCCCGTTGATGGCGCAGTGGTCGAACACGAAGCCGGTCGACTGGGCGGGGTCGGTGCGGCCGTGCGCGGTGACGGTGTTGGACTCGCCGTGCTCGGGGTTGAGCTGGCGGGGGAGGACGAAGATGAGGCAGTCGTGGAAGACGGTGGCGGAGTTGCCGAAGATGAAGTCGACGGTGCCGGCGATGCGGCAGGACTTGTAGAACTGGCGGAGGGAGTGTGCGTAGAGGGTGTCCTGGTGGCCGAGGAACTCCACCGACTCGAGCACGGAGAGGTCGCTGTCGGAGCGGAAGGCCACGGCCTGGTGCTTGTCCGGCCCGGCGGTGTTGGCGAAGGTCAGGTTCCGGGCCATGAAGCCATCTCCACTCACGCCTGTGGACAAGCAAACAGATGAGAATCGGTTACACTAAGCGATAGGAGTCGAACACTTTATGCTGTCCTCTGCAAGCAGATGAGGTCAAGCATCTCGTGACTGTGATTGAGGATACCGTGACCCGTGACGAAGGACAGAGACAAGCTCTGATCGAAACTGCAAGGAATTTGCACCCATGAGAATGCAGTCATCCATAGTCTCTGCCCAGAGACTTCAGATGCACGCGTGGGACAGGTTTTGCTGTCATCAAGGTCTCCTCGCAGGGAAGAAGTAGGTGATGACTGCTGCATCAAGTCATGGCAAGTCATAGCAGTAGGAAGACGTCGTTTTCGTTATTAGGGCTTATGATCTAGTATGCGCAAAGCTTCCGGTGGAGCTCTATAAATTAGATCTACGTCCCGCCATTCAGTGCATGATTCATGCACTGACATGAGTTATCGTCATACTGTAATCTCTTACCAGGATTGGACTGCGGATTCGTAGCGAGTTCTTATTGATTGCACAAAGGAAACTATAAGTGGTACTCACCGACGGTGGCCGTGTTGTAGGTGGAGACGCCGACGGTGTCGGCGTTGAGGGAGCCCGTAATGACCGTTTTGCCCATGCCGTCCCCGATAAACACCAGGTTCGTCTTCACGAACGGCACCCGGACCGTCTCCTCGTACACCCCTTCCTTTA
This sequence comes from Musa acuminata AAA Group, assembly GCF_036884655.1. Lineage (NCBI taxonomy): Eukaryota > Viridiplantae > Streptophyta > Magnoliopsida > Zingiberales > Musaceae > Musa > Musa acuminata. The sequence continues at coordinate 20,143,314 of NC_088347.1, read as the reverse complement.
TGTAGATCACGTACCGACCGGCGCTGTACTCCGGCGCAGCGTCGACCGCCGCCTGAACCGCTCCAAACTGGCATCCGCCCTCCTTGCAGACCGTTGCGTCCGGCGGTGTCCCCGGCCGTGGGAACTCCTTCCGGGCGGCCTCTCCGCTTGGTGACGCCACGGTGGCGTCCGGCCAGTACCCGTCCCTCTCGGTCTGCGGCGGGGCCCAGAGCGAGATGTTGGCACCGTAGCGCTGCAGGGCGGCCACCATGGCGGTGGCGCCGCCGGTGACGTTCGCGAGGTTGGCGAGGAAGGCCATGGCGTCCACCACCTGCTGGGTATCGTTGACGTACTTGAGGGCGGACCAACAATCGTACTGGTAGAGCTCCGCGGCGCCGGCAAAGGCGCGGGCGTCGGCGAGGGCGCCAGCGGGGACCGCCAAGGAGGCGGCTGCGAGGCGGTGGTTGGAGAGGGAGAGGAAGTCGAGGCAGTTGCGCGCAGCGTTGGTGTGGTTGAAGTTGGAGGCGGAGGCGTTGAGGATGGCCTGGGCGTTGGCCCGGGCGGTCTGGAGGCCGTTTGATGCAGCGGAGATGGCGCCAAGGACGAGGTCGAGGGCGGAGGGGTTGGCGGGGAGGGATGGGGAGAGATGGGAGAGGGTCGACTGGCAGAGGTCCGGGGAGCGGGTGGCGCAGCAAGCCTGGCGGATCGCGGGTGAGGCGGTGGGTGCCGCATCCGCCTTGGGGCTGGGGATGGGGGCGTGCCTGTGGTGTTGACGGCCGTGGACGGCGTCGGAGGAGGTGGAGAGGAGGAGGAGGAGGAGGAGGAGCAGCGGGACGAGAGAGGAAGCCATGGTCCGACGGAGCGGCGGATGGACTACCAAATCAATGGGATATTCCCAGTGTAATCTTTTCACACGCAGGGGGAAGATTTAAGGTTGTATCACGTGGGCGTGCTCACGGGAGAAATAGGGAGGGTGGACGACGTGGCCTTACCACCGCAGAGAGCGGATCAAATTGTTAGAAACTGGAAAATGGAAACAGAGAAAGAAAAGAAGGGCGAATTCGTTATAAAATACTCATATTTTGAGTACTTTTCTAATAATACCCGTCTTTTCAGTTTTTCTAAATAATACATCTAATTCCAAAAATACTTAATTTTTCTGAATTTTTACTTATTATAGTATTTTGATCTATTATAATATTTTTGACCTATTATAATATTTTAATCATCATAACAAAAATATTATAAAATGAATCAAAACACGTTACAAATCATTTGATATACAATAGTAAGTATTTATACTAATTTAGAAACAACATCATTCAAATAGAAAAAAAATATATTATAATATTTTGACCATCACAATAAAAAATATAAAATCTAATCAAAAATATTATAAATGATCAAAACGAACTCCTAATGTCAACCAAACTATTTACAAGTCTAAAAGTATGATATCTTTTTTACGTGTAATATCAACCAAAGTTAAATTTATGATGTTAAAAAAAGTTAAAAGATTTGATAAAAAAAATTTTAGAGCTATTTTAGGTATTTTAAATTATGAGTATATTTAGAAAAACTAAAATTAAAAATATTAATTGATAAATACTCAAAATATGAGTATTTTCTATAAAAATTATCGAAAAAAAGAGAGTTTCATCTTAATGGGTGATAAGGGGAAAAGTCACCCATAATTGAAACTCATCATGGGAATATTTTGCCCATATTATAGAATAATCCATTGAGCCTAACCTTCTAAAAGCCTACTAATTTGTTATTATTTAAGTCATTATTGTTTACACGTAACTCCACTTTTCACCTCGATCCTAATTTAAATGTTAGAGGGACCAGGTTAGGCACCCTTCTTGATGCTTGTCTTCTTGCAGGTCAGCCCACCAAAGGACACCTGAGTCACATTTTCAACCATTTTCGGATTTTTACATGCGGCCCAAAACCGAGTTGATTTGACTAAGACGTCACCAACAATCACTATATCATTTTGGTTCTAAAAGGAGGGTTACTGTTGTAAGAACACCATACTACTGACCCGCTTAATGAGCGCTTAAGCAGGGTGCTTTGTTGTTAACCCATATCATCTTGAGACCAATAGTTGATGTTTTCAACACTCGATACCTTTACTGCTACCCAAATGCCTATACAATATTAGTGATTATTTAATGATCTTAGCTTCTCCTCTCAAATGGCAACACCCACCCATATGCTAGTGTTGACCAAGGTCTCTCGAGCCTAAGACATGCCATATTGAATGGATGATATCATATGATATAAGAGAGATGACATACTCTTGATTAATCAAGCTTCGATGAGGTGAGTTAAGTACCACTAGGCTTGGCATTGCATAGTAAATGATTAATTATATCATAGGCTCTTCAATCAATTGCTTCTTAAATGCTTATCCCCTCGAGAGGCTAAATATATTCTAGTTAGGTGTATGGGAGAATGTGCGGTGAACACATTAGAGGTCAAACGCTTGTATTCAAAGTCCTACGACATAAATACTATTAGCCAATATTAAAAAAGGTAAGATGACTTATACCCAAAAGTGCGATAGGTGCTAGTGGTATACAGATCTCACACCAACTGATGGTATACCTCAGCCTGATCGATTATGGATGACCCTTTTTCGGTGAAGAATGGACCTCCTTGGCCCTTTTCCATCAACCTCAAAGCAACGCTAATTCATAATAATTATGATAGACTACTTCACAAAGTAGATTGAGGTCGAACCACTCGTCTCCGAAAGACAAAAATTATTACTTGGTTTAAAATCTCAAAAGCCAATATCACCAATAATGAGACACAATTCAATAATCATAAGTTTAAGAAATTCTAGAGACTTAAGAAGTGGGTAAAGGGTACTTAGGCCGAGGAGTTATCCAGCTTCCTATGGACCTCATGAAAGATCCAAAGACTAGGTCGGGTGATTTGAGGGTCACAGAATATATTCTCCTTGACCTCTAGTCTTGGATGTCTTGCTTTGAATCAGGCTAGAGCAAGGAGGTATCCATACTCGAAGGAGGATTTACCCGAGTGAACTAGCCCTTTACAGCCGATGAAAAATATGTATTTTTGAATAACCTCAACCTCTCGCTTCAACTATAGGGCTACCTTGGCCATAAGCTAGTTAGTTATCTTCATGACTTGGAAGTTGCTAGTTTTAAGTGCCCTACAAACTAATCATATGAGTGATTACATGTGTGACATGCTATACAGTTTTTTTAGTTATTATTATTATTATTATAGTATTTTCTCACTTTATATTGGATGATAAATATATTGTAATATCTTTGAATCTGTGCAATAAGAATTGGATCATGATTAGATCATGATCATGATTATAATTCACCTATAAACACAGATCCTAAATATTTTCGATCATAGGTTACTTGAGAAGGATATCAAGACAACCAAACAAACCGAAGTATATACTCGTCCATCATATGGATATTATGGATATAGTGCATGTGCTCATTTGAGAATGAGTTTACTAAATGATCCACTTACGAAATGCTGGTTGGTTAATAATGCTTTATCATCAGACAGTAATTTCGTAGTCTCAATTGTGTGTCTGGTCCTTGTACTTGAGATATCAAAGATGTCTTGTATAAGTACTTCACTTTTTGATACCGAATTTATAGGTCTGGAGGTTCTAGATCTGACACAATCGATCATCGAGAGTGATAGCCAACTTTACGAGGACAATTGAGTGTTAATAGAGAATCATCCACTATCATGAGGGGAATATCCCATATATTCTCATTCAAGCAAATCCCAAGCTAAGGTCGATCAGATTATGATAAAGCCGATAAGTATAAGATTCAGATTGAGAGAGAATTTGATTAGAGTGAGACTTAAATAGATTTTGTATGAGCCTAATAGTGTCATGCCCGATATATGATTTCTGAGATATTAGATGGATGAGGAATTATAGAAACATGATAACTGAGATCAAATAGGTCCAATTGATTAGATCTTCTTGTATCGTCTAGGGACTATGACATAGTGGCCTAATACACTTGTAGTTGATGAGTCATGTAAATTATTATGGGGATAATAATTCACTGAGTCAAAAAGGAGTTTTGACAAGTGCAACTCATGACAAGCTTGGTATTGAGCTTAGAGGGTCACACATGAATAGTGGATGACACGTTGAATAGAGGATTGAACATATGATGTCCAATTAGCCTATGTTTTACTAGATCCTTTGGGTGAGACCTAATAGGGCTTAGAGTGGTTATTGGATGAGGATTCAATTTCTATTAAACTATGAATAATTGGATGAAGATCCAGTATCCAATATACTAAGATAATTAGATGAAGATCCAATATCCAATATGGCAAGATCTATTAGGGTTAAGTTTGTTGGGAAATCTTAGGAGTGACATCACATGCGCAGTGGAGGAACAAAAAAACAATCTCCAATTCCCAAAGATATATTCGTCGTTGTGTGAAAATTGGTGTGTAAAATCCGCGAAACTTATAACTGTGTATATAATAGATTGTGTTACCTAGGGAGATCGTATATCCTTGTATCTAAGCAGATCTCTAGGAGAGGGTGAAGGAGGTCAAGTGCCCTCCTCTCTAGTGGTGATCCACACAATAGGGCTGCAACGACACTCCTCAAAACTCTAGACCTGCTCTGAGGTGGAGAAGGGGAGGAGAATAGGAGAAGCAATCAAATGCTCTAGTTTATGAACCACTGAATCCCTTGTATTTATAGAGGTCCCTTGTCAACTTAACCATAATAGATCCACCCCTATTAGGTTTTGGATCTCCATCCAAATACCCAAGCCTCTTAGATTAGTGTATCTTTATCCAAGAATCTCTCATGAGCTCTTATTTGATCTCATCCATGGGATCCAATAATTCAGGGGCTTATTGGATATCCAATAATATAGGGGCTTCGATGGATATCTCATATCCGAACCTCTACTCATCGCAACGCCTACTATATGTGTGTGACTCTCTAGGCCCAATATCAAGCTAACCATGAGTCATACCTGTCAGAACTCCTTCTGGCTTAGTGAATTATTATCTCCATAATAATTCACTCGACTCATCGACTCCGAACGCACTAGGCCACTACGCCGCAGTCCCCAGATAATACAGGAGAATCCAATCCGTTAGACTTGTTTGTCCTCAGTTATCATGTACCTATAGTCCCTCATCCATCTAATATCCTAGAGACCATATACCGAGCATGGTGTTGTCAGACCCATATGGTTTTTTACTCGAGTCTTGCTCTAATTGGATTCTCTTGGAAAACTCTTACTCTCTCAATCCGAATGACCTTGGTCAGGAATTTGTTCGGATTCTCTTGGAAAACTCTTACTCTCTCAATCCGAATGACCTTGGTCAAGGATTTGATTGAGCAAAAACACATGGGACATTCCTCTCATGACATCGAGAGTGAATGATTCTCTATCGACACTCAATAGCCCTCGAAAGGTTGACTACCACTCCTGAAAACCGACTGTGCTAGATCTGGGATATCCAAACCTATAAGTCCAATATTAAAGAGTAGAACACTTATATAGGACATCCTTGGTGTTTCAAGTCTAAGGACCAGATACACCATTAAGACCACGGAATCACTATTTGACAATAAGACATCATCAACCATCCAGTATTTCTTAAGCAGATCAATCAGTGAACTTATTCCCCAATGAGCACCTATATTGTATCCCTAGTATTCCCACACGAGCAGCTATGAGGCTAACTACATCCATCATATGGACGGGTATGCAACACATCAGTCTATCTGATTATTTCGATGTCCCTCTCGAGTAACCTATAATTGAGATTATTTAGGATATGTGTTTAAAGGTGAATCGGTCTCATTATCATAATCTTATCACGATTCGATTCTCATTATACAAATCTAAAGAAATCACAATATATATATGCATATATGCAACAAGCAATATGAAGTGATAATATCAAAATATAATAAGTAAAAAGATTGCATGTCAAGTCACACATGCCATCACTCACGTGATTGCCTTGTAGGGCACATATGACTAGCAATCTCCCACTTGACCTAAAGTCAATCTCACCTATGTGAATGATCTCCATCAGACCCTTGTGACGCTCAAAGACAATATAAGATAACGGTGTTGTCAGTGGATCTGCAATGTTATCTTCAGATGGAACTGTTTCCACTCCTATATCTCCTCGGATCACGGTCTCTCGGATTAGGAGGAACCTCCTTAGAATACTTCTGATGAGACTTGGGTTCCTTCACTTGAGCAATTACCCCGTTGTTGTCGCAATATAAGGGAATATGCTCCTCACTGCTTGGCACGACTCCTAGATCTATGATGAATTTCTTCATCCACACTCACTCTTTTGTTGCCTCTATTACAACAATTACTCTGCCTCTGTGGTTGAGTTAGTAGTAGTATATTGTTTAGAACTCTTCCAGCACACTGCTCCTCCATTCAAGCTGTATACATACCCTGAATTCGACTTGCTATCATCGACATCGAATTGAAAACTCGAGTCCATGTAGCCTTCAACCCTGAGGCTACTACCTCCATATACTAGTAAAAGATACTTAGTCCTTCTCAAGTACTTAAGGATATATTTGTTGGAAAATCTTTGGGGGTGATATCATATGCGCAATGGAAGAACAAAAAATAAAATCCCATATTCCCAAAGAGATGTTCGTTGTCATGCAAAGATTGGTACGCAAAAATCTGTGAAACTTAAAACTACATATAGAATAGATTGTGTTACCTAGGAAGATCGTATATTCCTGTTTTCTTGTAGATCTCTAGGAGAGGATTAAGCAGGTCAAGCACCCTCCTCTCTAGTGGTGATCCACAAAGCAGGGCTGCGACGACGCTTCTCAAAACTTCAGACCTACTTTGAGGTGGAGAGGGGGAGGAGAATAAGAGAGGCAAGCAAAAGCTCTAGCCTATGAACCACTGAATCCCTCCTATTTATAGAGGTCCCTTGTCAACTTAACCCTAATGGATCCTTCCCTATTGGGTATTGAATCTTTATCCAACTACCCAAACCTCTTAGATTAATGGATCTCTATTCAATAATCTCTCACGGGCTTTTATTGGATCTCGTCCATGGGATCTAATAATTCATAGGCTTATTAGATATCCAATAAGATAGGAGCTCCGACGGATATCTCATATCCGAACCTCTACTCATCGCAGTGCCTACTATATGTGTGTGACCCTCTAGGTCCAATATCGAGCTTGTTGTGAGTCATACCTATCAGAACTCCTTCTAGCTCAGTCAATTATTATCTTCATAATAATTAACTCGACTCATCGATTACGGACATACTAGGCCACTACGCCGCAGTCCTCAGACGATACAGGAAAATCCAATCCATTAGACCTCGATCCTCCTGACAATGCTCTCTCTCTTGCTCTCGGGCTACGCAAGGACAGGTCCTTGATCCTCTCGACCATCAGTTAGCTAAGAGTTTGGAACTTAGATGAATTAGAAGAGAACAATTTCCTAACTTTCAAGGAAAAAGTTGTCTAATGCTTTAAAGATTCGAGAAAAAAAGTGAAAGGCAAAGGGCAATAAGATCAACGAAAGCGGAGCTCAAAGGGTAAAGTGAGCCTACCATGTAAGAGGGGGGCCATCTTATAACTCTCGGAGCATCACTTCACCTCCCAGAGTATTGATTCGACTCCCAAGACTCCCGCTCGACGTAACACTTAGTGATTTTCTCACGAATGAAGGTTTGACCAGGGGAGAGTTAACATTCCTTAGGTTAAGTACGAAAAATATGCTTGAGATGCTTTCGTTGAGCTAAGCATAAGAAACTCGTTCAAGATGTATACCTTGGGCTAAGCATAAAAAAAATGCTCGAGATGCTTTCCTCAGGCTAAGTATAAAAAATATACATGAAATACCTCTCGTGAGTTAGATACGATAATACGCCTAAAGTATCCACCTTGGATTAGATAAGACTATATGCTTGAGACACAGCCGGACACCGGACACGATTTATAACAAATTACTTAATACCAAGGGAATACCCGGTGATCTTATTGCATATCAACCCACGGATGGACACCCGAGTCACCTTCTCAGCCGTTCGTTGGTTGATAGTGTGGACTCGATTATTCAATGGACGGCACTATTCAATAGATCGGAAGCGCACTATTCAATGGACTCGATTACTCAATCATTCCACAACTTGACTGTGAGCTCAAATCTGATCCGAGTTGAATTGGGTTGGATCAGATCCAACCCATCAATAGATCCGAAGCGCACCATGATTCCACGCACGGTCGACTCCTTCGACCATCCCCATTCCGATTGCCCAATGGGAGTCGAATGAGTGCATACGAAGTATCGAATCTGCGGGCGCCGTGTGCTCCCTTTATAAAACCTCAACTGCCCCCTTCGTCACTTCTTTCCATTTCTCATTGGGTCGACGACGGCGGGCTGATCAACGCTTCCATCAAGTTCCCCCAGGCTAAGTTCGTGATTCGTAAGCTCCGATCTCTTTATTGCCTCTTTATCCTTCGATCGATCTTCGATCTGCGCTGTTTCTTTCATTATCTTAGCAGAAATTTAGGGTTTTTTTTTTTCTTTGTCTGGCTTTGATGTTGGTCTGTCTTTAAAGCGATCCACTCCTTTTGTTTTAATTATATATCTTTTTTCCTGTAAGATTTTCGGGTTTTGTAGCTCTTTTGATCCATGTGGATGGATGGTGTTGAGTAATTAATTCTACTAATCCAGTCGATTGAATCTGAAACTTCTAATAGTTGTAATGTTTTAGGAATTAGGTTGTGCATGGTACTTCGCTTGTAGATCTACACGAACATAAATGGTCATGACCTGTTGTTCTACTCTAGTCCCACATGCTAGAACTACAATATTCATGTATCTTTTGTTTACTTTCATTCCTTTTTTGTGATTCAGATCTTCCAAATCTGGTATGTAAGTAGATACGAAATCGAGTTAGATATATATGATTCAAATTATTAGTTCGCTAATGATCTTTATCCATATATGGTTGTCTGTCAAAGAAGTTCAATATCTAATTTTAGTAAGATCTTATATTTCTTCCCTTGTTTCCTTCTTGACGTTCAATACTTTCCAATGTATATGTGCCGTTACTTGATGATTCTTGTCCTTTAATTATGTGCAAATTGATTCCTGTCCTTTTTTGAATTTCAGCTCTTCCAAATCTGGAATGTATGTATTTCTGAACTCGAGCTAATTATATACGATTCATATTATTAATTCACTAATGATCTTTATCCTTATATGGTTGTCTGTCAGAGAAATTTAATATCTAATTTTAGTAAGATCTTATTTTTCTTCCCTTGTTTCCTTCTTGACGTTCAGTACTTTCCGATGTATATGTGCCCTTAATGATTCCTATCCTATGATTATGTTCAAAATTGAATTCTGTCTCATTTTCTGCAATGATTTAAATAGTGTCTTTGTTACCATCATTGCGTTAGATTTCTTTGAGTCTACATTCTTCCTATACTGAATGATTATTACACTTTGCAAAAATTATATCATACTTGAAGTGTTGCATCAGAGTGTCATGTCATTATTGCCAGTATCGATTGGCAATGACCTTGTCATTTGTCTTGTAACATTTCTTAGTGTTTGCATTTTTAGTATTTGTGTCCAAGCAGTATGGTCTTCATCTGTTATGTTTGCAATACAATCTACTTCTGCCATCAGATCTCCCATGTTAATGTTCTTGATTAGGCAATGTTCTTTTTTTATCTTTGGATGTTCTTTAAAATGGTAAACCTTAAATTTTCATGTTCTTTACAAAGTTCAGGCTCAATTTCTGTTACAGATCTTGTTTCTCATGAGTATGAATCGTGTTTTAATCTCGTCCTGTAGTATGTTAATTTTTCTGTTTCTCAGTCATGCCGTATGATGTTGCTGTCGTGTTTACAATCGTCTACAATGTTTTTGAATTCCTTCTTATTGCTTATTGAATCGTTGTTAATTTAATAAAATGTGTGGTTTTTGAATTTCTTGTAACATTAAGTTGCTGCTTACAGGATTCTGCTTGCATATCAAATGTCTTTTGACATCAGAAAGGACTATCCTCGGTTTCTTTGGTGTGACTTTTGGTTTGTATGCCGTAGTAGGTTGTGGTGTTCTCGTCGAGTAAAATTTCGGCACTGGACATGATAGATAGTCAGAGGTTTTGGCTTGGAACTGGACTTAATAGATAAGGAATTTGTGAAATTTAGGTTAAAGATTTGATAGGTATAAATTTTTAGTTCTGAGTTTATAAAGATTATTACTGCTATGAAATTGAGGACAGCCTTGATAAGCGCAGTATTTATTCTCGTTGGACTAATCACATTTCAAATCTCATTTAGTATAGACAGGAAAGATCTTCATTTTGATGGCGAAGGCCTTCCTCCCACCGGGCTTCCGTTTTCACCCAACTGATGTTGAACTTGTTTGGTACTACTTGAAAAGAAAAATAATGGGAAAGCCTTTTCATTTTGAAGCTATTGCAGAAGTTGAACTGTACAAATTTGCCCCTTGGGATCTTCCAGGTACTATATATTTACATCTGATCCTTTTTCTAGATACAAATATTATCTCACTTCTAATATGTTTAACTTCAAAATGCCTAGATTTGCATAGTTATTATTTCTCAATGATCGACTATGATCACCTAAGCAGCCCTGATTCAGTATGCTTCTTTTGTATGCACTTCTCTTTTTTCTCTTGGATCAGTGTTGTTTCTAAATGGTTAGTTTTTATCTGTGCAGACAAATCTCAGTTGCGTAGTAAAGATCTTGAGTGGTACTTCTTTTGCCCTCGAGATAAAAAATATCCTAATGGCTCTAGAACAAATCGTGCAACTGGTATTGGTTACTGGAAGGCTACTGGAAGGGATAGATATGTGATTCATAATTCTCAGACTGTTGGGATGAAGAAGACTCTAGTTTTTTATGAAGGGAAGCCTCCAAAAGGCAAAAGGACTGACTGGGTGATGTATGAGTACAGGCTATTAAATCGGCAATTGGTTGAGGCTGGATTCTCACAGGTTTTGGGTGTTTCTTAATTAGCAAATCAGTTATATTTCTTAATTCCTTTGCTCTCTCATTGTGTGTGTTAATTGTAAGACATTAAAAAAATAGTGTATCACCATTAATGATTTAGGGAATGTCAATGTATGTATGCTTACCCCAGCAAGTTAAGGGGTTGTTTGTATGACTTGAGCCTTGGTCGTTCAAGTCATAAAAGAAGCAAACATGCATAATTTACATCCATGTTTAGGTAAAGAAGTTGTAGTTTGCTAACTAAGGAACATTTTAGTTTTCTGGAAGTGACATTCCTAGGCACCTAGGATATTGTTTGATATATATGATAAGTCCAATTCCTGGGTTCAATCGGTCTATTTTACAACATGTTCATGAGGCTGCATTCCATGAAAAATTTTAATTCGCCCTATGAAAACTGAACAAGCATGTTTAGGAACAACTTGTGCAATTGACAATTGTCTTGACAATCTAAATCTCTGAAAATATTTTTCTTCATGGAATTTGGGACTCCCATGTACTGATCTTGTTTGCAATATCATTACGTATAAGTTTTCTTGTCAGTTTCAGTCAATTTGACCATTCGTTTAACAAAAAAAAAATATTATGTTACACTTGATTACCATGCATTTTCTCATGTATGAAACTCAACTTCCTCATTCAACATTACAGGAAGCATATGTTCTCTCCAAAATTTTTCAAAAAAGTGGTCCAGGTCCTAAAATTGGGGAGCGATATTGTGCTCCATTTAATGAAGAGGATTGGGAGGATGACACAATCACTGAGAATTCTTTTCCTCTTCCTTCTGTATCTTGCCCAAATCCGGAACCATTAGTCAATCAGACTATACTGTTGGATCCTCTTAGTCAGCAAACTGTGGCCTCCAGTCATGTTGAGGTGCCTTCTGATCCTGATCTTCTTGATGCTGATGGAATATGGCTGGCCGAGGTGGCAGAGATTCTTAATAGCTCTCCACACATAGAGGCTGCTGGTGACACATTCATGGTTTGATTTCTTTTCTGAATACGTTGATGCAAATTCATGAATTTTTGATGTTGTTTGTGATCATCTTTGTTAGTTTCCTTGCAGATGTCTGACTTGGCCATTCTTGATATGAATGTTAACGATGCCTCTGCAGTGGATCCTGAAGGAATTTATGATGAATTTGGGAACCTCTCTTCTCATGCAATGAATTCTGGCAATATCAATCACCCTGAGAATGTTCTCTGCGAAACTGCCTTGCTTCCTATGTTATCAGAACTCGGTAGTGAACAATATGTGGAGCTGAATGATTTTTGCTTTACTAGGGATAACGACTTCACTGAATCCATCATGCCAAATGTTCCATTTGTTCAGCATGCATCAGCTCATTGTTCCACATTTCAGAACCAAAGTCCCATGGCCGATCTTATCTCTTACTTTGACAATGATGTTGTACAAACCTCTCCTTGCAGTACCTGATATTATCAGCGAAGGATCTTCACGGAATATCCAGGTGCATATTTAGGTTATATTTTTTGTTGCTTTTATCAATTTATTTTTTTTATAAATATAGCTTTTGTGGTGGATCTAATTCTTGCGATTGACTTATCAGATTGAAGATTTTTTGAGAGCTATGCCTCATCCGAATGCACTTATTTCTGGACACGAGCACCATCATCTGTTGCAAGAGTTCCCTTCGGCTCGTTTCAACGGGCCCTTTTAGTGATCTGTTTTATGTCATTAAGTCATCGCTTGTCATAATTATGTGCCTATTGTTGTCGAGAGATATTGTAAGATAAGGAATACAGACAATTTCAGTGCATCTGTTGTGCACATGAGGGAGATTTCAACTCTTGAAGACGGATCTATATAGGACATTAAAGTTGATGTTTTAGCATGCTCCGTACAGTATCTGAAATCGATCTGACTTATTCTGGTCGGATGAGTGTGGTGTTATTCGCTGAATGCAGCTCGAGGCATCCAATTAGGGCAGAACAGCTGGTGTTTGTTCAAATGCCAGTGAACAGGCCGGAGATGCGGACCACATGGAACCCGTCAAAGATGGACAACAAGAAGAGCATCCGTTGCGATGATCTACCAACCAACGGTTCTCCTTCAACAGCCACCTATACCCCTTCCTTCAACAGCGGCTTCCACGGTTCTCAACTCGTACGAATCCTTCATCTCTCCTCTCTTCCTCTGCAGCAGCGGGAAGAGCCGGCCATGGCGCCCAGCAGGATCCGGAAGGCGCTTGGGGCCGTAAAGGACCAGACGAGCATCGGGTTGGCGAAGGTGAGCAGCAGCGCCACGTTGTCGGACTTGGACGTGGCCATCGTGAAGGCGACGCGGCACAACGAACTGCCGGCGAAGGAGAAGCACATCCTCGAGATCCTGAGCCTGATGTGCTACTCCCGGGCCTACGTGGGGGCGTGCGTGTCGTCGCTGTCGCGGCGGCTGGGCAAGACCCGGAACTGGACGGTGGCCCTCAAGACACTCATCCTCATCCACCGTCTGCTCGTGGAGGGCGACCCCGCCTACGAGCGGGAGATCTTCTTCGCCACCCGTTGCGGCTCCCGGATGCTCAACATGTCCCACTTCAGGGACTCCTCCGGCTCCGACGCCTGGGACTTCTCGGCCTTCGTGAGGACGTTCGCGCTCTACTTGGACGAGCGGTTGGACTACAGGATGCACGGCCGCCGCAAGTGGCGCAGCAGCAGGAGCAACATCTACGAGGAGGAGGTCGACGAGGAGACCGCTGCTGCCGCTGAGGCGGCGTCCTCGAAGGCCAGCACGCCACTGAAGGAAATGACGACCGACCACGTCTTCGCCAGGACGCGCCACCTGCAGCACATGTTGGAGCGCTTCCTCGCATGCCGGCCCACAGGTAGAGCATTCCTTACTTCCCTTTAACATTCATGTGATAAACTTTAGTCAATACCATCAACCATAATCATAATTAAATAGTTTGAGCCATAAAATATTAATAATTTTATATTCCAATAGTAATATTATTAATTTTTACCGAGTATTTTAGCATAATATATACAAATTCCAATACTGAAATGTTCGTTTTTTGGGATGGTTTTATTATTTGAGGAGGGGGGGGGGGGGATGTTAAAGCATGTATGCATACGATACGCAGGTGCGGCGAAGCAAAACCGCGTGGTGCACGTCGCGCTTTACCCCCTGGTGAAGGAGAGCTTCCAAATCTACTACGACCTCGCCGAGATCATGAACATCTTCGTCGATCGCTTCACGGACCTCGAAGTCCCCGACTGCGTCAGCGTCCATGAGATCTTCTCCCGCCACGCCAAGCAGCTTGACGAGCTCGACCTCTTCTACGATTGGTCGAAGTCCGCCGGCATCTGTCGCTGCTCCGAGTACCCCGACGTCGTGCGTATCACCCCCAAGAAGCTCGAGGTAATCGACGAGTTCATCCGCGACAAGGCCACCCTCGCCCACGCCAAGCGGCAGCCCAGCCCGGAGCCGGACCCTGCGACGCCTCAGGACGAGTCCCAGTGCGAGATGGATGGCATCAAAGCGTTGCCCCCGCCGGCGGCCGACGCCGAGGGCACGAAGCAGGAGCTTGCGGTCGTTGTCAAGGTCAAGGATGACTCCTTAGAGAAGAATAAGGAAGAGGAGGAGGCGGTGGACTTCTTGAACTTGAAGGAAGACGCGATGACGGGAGAAGAGCACGGGGAGAAGCTGGCGCTGGCGTTGTTCGACGGCGGCCTGTCAGCGGACGCAGCGCCTAAATGGGAGGCGTTCGTGAACGACGACCCGTCCGACTGGGAGACGACGCTGGTGCAGACGGCGAGCAATCTGTCGGGCCAGAAAGCGTCGTTCGGCGGCGGCCTCGAGATGGTGTTACTCGACGGGATGTACGCGCAGGCCGGGGTGGGGCACGGGTACGTCGTCAGCGGGAGCGCGAGCAGTGTCGCGGGCGACCCGTTCGCGGCATCGTTGATGGTGCCGCCGCCGTCCTACGTGCAGATGTCGGACATGGAGAAGCAGCAGCGGCTGCTCGAGGAGCAGCAGGTGTGGCAACAATATGCCAAGGTTGGGATGGCCAAGCTGCAGCATCCTCCTCCCGGTGCATACGGTGTGATGGGTGGATATGCTCGCCTGCATTGAGTCATTTGGGGTGGAGTTGGGTATTAATTAGCTCATGACTTGTCCATATTGAGATGATGATGGATTTTATGATACAAAATTCACAAAAAATGACATTATTAATTTAATATATAGAAGTCACATGCTCTACTTATTTTTGCTGAAAATTCATAAAATAATTTATATGAGTTACAAGGATTTAATAATTGTGATATATAAAATAACCCTAATGCTTATAATATTATGATGAGTTTTTATTGTAGTCAGTTAACAATTAACTTATAGTAGCAAACTTCGATTAACTATAATGGCATATTTATAATTTTTAGAATGATATATAAATTTAGACGGATAACCGCTAACCTTTTATGGAGTACATACATATAATTTTGTTGAAAATAAAAGATGGGTAGTTTTTCTTAAAAAAATCTCACTTTTTTATTTTTTTCCCTTTTTTTTCAAATAGTATCCATGTATTTATTTTGTAATCTCAAAAATAACTTTTATTACCTTTTTAGTTGTTGCCTTCGTCTTGTCAACCCTGCTTATCACCTTTGCTCCTCTAGTCGTTGTTCAATTATTGAAAAATGAAAAATATTTTATTTTTTAATAATATATTTTATAATTTAAATTAACTAGTTAGTATCAATCAAATCATCATATAATTTTATGAAATAATTTTATTTTACTATTCTAATTGACTAAACAATCTTAACTCATCATCAAATTTTATAAAAAAAAACTAAGAGACATATAAAACTAAATACCTATCAAATTTTAATTTAAAATGAAATCATTTGGAGACTAAACTATTTTTTTAATTCAACTATAAACACTTATTCTGTTTTGCTGAAACTAGGTTGAGGCTATAAAAACTTATAAACCTCATATTTTGGTGTATAAAATAATATTCATTCAATTCTAAATTTCACCAAACCTAACTTTTTTTTTTTAAATATCGAAAGAATCGAGCCTAATCTTATCCCTAAACAGAATCTCTTTTTAGAAAATAAGAGATTTCGAGTATCTCATATTAAAATATTCATAACTCTATGTATAAATTTGATATTAAAGTCATAGATTTTACAACGATAAAAGATTCATACAAAACATATCCAAAAATTAATGATTAATTTCAAGCGTAAGTAACTCAAAAGCAGCTAAAAATGTCAGCCTTTAATTTATAAAACTGAAATTTTAGGTATGACAAGAGATGAATTATATTTTTCTTACCTTAATTTTTAATCAAGATCGTTGAGACTCTAAGAATAAAGAGTAAAAATTAAGAAATTTCATGTTTGTGAGGAAGATAAGATTAAAATAAATAGAAGCTAACTTTTGCTTAAAAGGTAAGTAAGAGGTCATAGGTTCAATCCTATCAGGGACTCTCGTATTTTTTTTCTTCTTTTCTTAACATAATTCTAGTGTTATAACTCAATTTGAGCTTAATTTGGCTTAATAAGAATTAAGTATTTCGATCAAAATTCATCTTTCAATCTCACTTATGAATCTTAATATTTTTAGTATAATACTTTTATTTAATTTTTATCTTTATTTAATTTTTTATTATTTCATCCATATTCAAATAGTTGATTATCCTCGATGATGTTTAAAACTTAAAACTATATATATATTAATTTATTATAATTTAAAGAGTCTTGAGATTTACTTAAGATTCAAAGAGTTTTGAGATTTACTTAAGATTTATTATAATTCAATCATCACTTTTAGTCACTATATATATATATTTATTACTATAACTTAATCTTATACTAACTCCATTAGCATACTTAAGCTTATTACACCGAAGGAATATACATTTTTTGTTACAAAATATGTTTAAAGTAGATGTTGATACTTTTGCATACACAACCTATATTTCATATAACACTATAAATAATATTTTTAGGAAAACACATACTTCAACTTTAAAGATAAAAATATTAACATATCATTTATCATATTTATGAAATATAGACATCATAAATCATATACTAAATGAGGGTATGTATATATTATTTGTGTTTCTATTAGCATGCTAATTATAATTCAATGTATGTAAGACTCGAGCACTACACCACCTATATCATCGTAAGGTTTGTCGTATGTCGTTGCGGTCCTCACCTTCGTTATAATTGATCTTCCATATATTGCATCTTCTTACCTGATATATGATTTTTTTTTTCGTTTTTATTTTGACCCGTAGTTACAATTTTTTTTTGTGATACCCATTTGAAATTAGCTTTGACATTCGGATGAGATGAGTCAAACTTTAGTTATCAATTCGAGATGGAAGGTCAGAGTTGTCCATTCGAGCTGCAATAATATTTATTCATTAAGTTAACAACATGATACGTTAATCAACATAAGATTAAAAAGAATTTGTCATATTAAATAACGTAAATGAGGCTCATTTATGAACATAAACTTGAGACGTGGATGAGTTGCATTAGATTGGGTCGTCGACGATTCAAATCATATTTCTGATGTATTATGTTGTCCCATTTTATTGGATGAAATCAACCATGCCTCTTGTCCCGAAACATTATTGATGAGAGAAGGGACCATTTCCATATGCTATGGTTGCCATGCGCTGGTCCTACTTTTTCATGGCCATCCCACACCCATGCATGTTGCCACCTGTACTGGCAAGGCAGCAGCGGGCCTTATCACCTTCCACCGCATGCACGTGACCTGTCCTTTCCGCCACTTAGAGTCCACGTGTACTCACCTCTCTCCCATTGCAGGCTTCGCTCCCTGCACCTTCCACTGTAGTGGATCCGTACCGTTCCCCCACTTGTGTCGCGAAGCATCTTTTACTTCCCCGGAAGGACGAAGCACGGCAGAGCGAGGCAAAGGAATCCAAAGAAAGCCCAGCCCCGCCCCGCCCCGCCCCAACCCTAACCCTAGTCCTTCCCAGCAGCTTTCTTCGAAGCCATGGCGGACGCCCGCCGGCGGTCCCCGGGCCTCCGCCGCGCGCTATGCTGCACATTCGCAGCTTCCACCCAGAGCCCTGACCGCCCGAGACACGACTGCCCCCACCCCCGGCGCCGCCCCTCCAAGCCCCCGCCCAAGACGCCCTGCCCTGGCTCCCTCCATAGCTCCCCCTCCCCCACCAGCAGGCTCGGCCTCGGCATCATCGACCGCCGCCGGATCCTCTCCCCCGGTAGGGTCTCCCCCATCGACTCCGACGCCCCCCTGGGCCCACTGCCGGAAATCTCCGACTCCGTGTCGATCGCCTCCGTGGTCGCCGAGTCGGAGCCGGAGCGGCCAGATCCGGTCTCGAAGGACAGGTCTTTGGCGTCGGAGAATCCGGATGCGGAGAATAGGGCGTGCTTCGGGGAGAGCGGCTCGGAGTTGAAGCTTAGTTTGAAGGGGAAAGATGGGAGGTGCCTGGTGCTGGAGCTGGAGCCGGGGATTCTGTCCGAAAGCAGTGCGCTTTTGGCAGCGATGCTTTCGAAATCTGCAAGGCAGGTGCCGGATGCGTCCGGTGATTCCTGCAAGATAGAGTTTTCTGGTCTGGAGAATGTGGACGTTTTCAAGGAGACCATCGAGCTGATGTATGCTAAGGATGCAGCGAGGTGGCTGATCAAGGGAGGCGTCTCCCGAGCAATCGACATACTTGAGGTGAGGATGCTTTCAATTGGTCAATCATTTCTTTCATCCCGTTCTGTATCTTTTGTTTGGTACGGGAGGTGATATATTGATGCAATCTGTAAGTAAATTTTTTTGCACGAGAGTTGATATGTTAATGCAATCCGTATGTGAAATTTGGTTTGGACAAATCTTAAGGTAACTTTCAGAAGAACTGCTACAATTTCCATTTGATGCTGAATCAATCAGTCTTTGACTCGAAGGAACTCGATTTGTGGTGTCTCATTGTGAGCGAGGCTGTGCAATTAGGGTTCAAGTTAGGAGGTAAACAAACTATGCTGGAAGATGAACTCCCTTTGACTGGCCTTGCAGAACCCAAACCACTGAATAGGAACAAGGGGATGCAACTTTGTTTTGCATGAAACTGTAATCATAAACTAGTAATTTGCTGATAATTAGATGATAATTTGCTGGTCACCAGAGTTTCCGTCGGTTTCATAATATGTAGCCTGTCGTGAATTACAGAATTTATGAAGATGTGTGTGGAAGTGCTCATAATTTGGTTCTAGAGGTCAATGAGGATTATTCTTAAGGAACTGAGCTTATTTGAGTGTCAGTAGTATTGTCTTGAAAATGTAGTTTAGTATCAGAGACATGCCTCTTCTTCTTATAATGTAAATATTATAATGTTCTTATGCCTAAAATATTTACATGTCAAAGTACTATAACTTCCATCTGACCTCCCTAGAAATTGACTCTGATGGTGGTTCTTCTGTGCCTTCTTGAGAAGTTTGTGGTATTTTTAAGAGAGAATAATTGCATTAGAGTGTTTTTTAGCCAAGTTGGATCCTAATGTTCGAATTAGGTTTTCTTTTCTATGGAAGCTTTTATAAGATTCAGAAAAACCTTTCAACCGGTAGATAACACCTACAAGCATCTGTTATCAGCACTTTATTCTAGTGACTTGGAAATGCAATTTTACTTGTTTATTCTTGTGTACATCATTGCATGTTTTTTTTTTAATGTATTTTGTGTCTGCCTTTCTTCTTGGGATTGTAATGACTTGTTTCTTTTTTTAGGTATCTTCAACAATTATGTTTGACAGAGGCATGAAATCCTGCTTAAGGTACATTGAGGCTGTTCCATGGAGTGAGAATGAGGAGGAGAAGCTGAAGAGCTTGTTTGTGAGGTGTAAATTTGATGAAGCAATTTCAGAAGATATCCTAGCGAGGTTGGGTCCACAAGGCCAGAATAACCCTGAGGATCTAGCCGTTCATCTTATTCAATCCGTCACGAACGGGACAAATACAAAAGCAAGGAAGGAGATGCAGTCTCTCGTCAGCGGTCTCCTATCCAAAAGCTCAGTCTACCAAAAGGACCCCGCTGGAGTCGACAAGGAGAGGCTGTATGACACTTGCCATTCATGTTTGAATTCCCTTGTCCATCTCTTTGAGGAAGCCTCAGACCGTGGCATCGTGGGTCGAATGGAAACAAAGCCACTGATCGAGAGGGTCTCAAAGCAAGTCGAAAACCTCAACTGGCTGTTAGAAATCCTGATGGAAAAGGAGATGGCCGAAGATTTTGTGCACATGTGGGCAAACCAAGAGGAACTGATCAAGATGCACGGAAGGGCATCGCCGATGATGAGGTACGAGCTCAGCCGCATCTCAGCAAGTGTATTCATTGGACTTGGGAGGAGAAAGCTGCAATGCCATGGCGATGAGAGGTTCGCCGTTCTCAGAGCATGGTTTGAACCGATGTTGTGGGACTTTGGCTGGTTGCAGCGGTGCTCCAAGGGGCTGGATATGAGAACGTTGGAGGAGAGCCTAGGGCAAGCATTGCTCACCCTTCCATTGAAACAGCAGCAGAGCTTTTTCGAGGAATGGTTTCGCTGCTTTGCGGAGCATGGCACAGGGTGCCCGAACCTGAGCAAGGCTTTTCAGGTATGGTGGCGACGGCTGTTCTGGAGATCTCAGAAGCATGCAGATGAGTTCTTCAACACCTGAGTTCTCGGATTCAGACTACTGGTCTATGGAGTTCCAAAAACCAATTGACCGATGAGCCCCCCATGCATTCTTTTCTTCTGTGGATAAGAAATGGTGAATGAATCGTGAGAGTTATGCATGGAAGGAATCACAGGCGTCTTGGTTAAGAATCTGTGTACTCTGCACTGCTATGCTTTGCACTTCCAAATCAGCAGCATTCTTAATCCTATTCTACTCTCGTCTCTGTGACAATTGAATCGGAATCCTGCTTTCTTGTTAGATGCTGGTGATGTCGTAAAAGCTCAAACAAATGTCCTCTCAAGAGCTATCGATTTATGCACCCCAATAAATGATGATTATTTACCCGTCCCTTAATCAAGCGTGTATATTAATTAATTAATTGATCACTATTTACATTTCCTCATCAGCTTCTTTAATATTAAAGTTACATGTATTATTATAATCTAACCCATTAATTCGGATCAGATATGTAATTATTAATGCATTGGACCAATCTAATTATGTACGATCGAATTTGATCGAGAGTAAAAATAGCGTCGAGATATAATCTTTAAGAATTGGATGAATTAGATATCAGTTACTGATAAAAATATGTAAGTTCTAAAAATCTGATAAAATGAGTTAATTCAAAATGTAGATAGATGCCTACAGGTAATAAATATATTTAATATCATATCATTAGTAATCCAAACGTTCGTAAAAGTACGTGCCAAACCCAATTCCAATAGTCCTTCTTTCACCGCGATGGATTGCACACCGGAGGTGTTCGCCGTCTTCCCCAGCGTCTGGCGTTGCCTCAACTCCGTCGCCGTCGGGCTCCTCGCCGGCGACGACTCCGCGGGTCCCGCCTTCGTCCATCTTCGTCCTCCTCCCGCTCTATCTGGCCGCCATCGTCAATGCCAGGGTCGTCTGGCACCTGTCCAGCGTCTTCTCGGTGCTCGAGGACGCCCGCGGGCTTGAGGCGACGCGGCTGATCCAAGGAATGCTATGTACGGCGTCGGCCATCTTCGTCGCTCTCGACCTCTGTTTCGTGGCGATGGAGCAGGCCTTCCGGCAGATGATGGTGGGGGAGAGCGGCCATGACCTGTGGCACGACCGGGGGCTGCTGCAGCCGCCGCTGTGCCTGGTGATCATCTCCGAGCTGGCGGTACGGACGGTGGCGTACTTCGTGTGCGAGTCATCCCACCACGACGGCATCGACAAGTCGAGCCTTGCCATTGAAGTTGCAGGACGTGAGGAGGAGCAGCTCCATATCAGATACGATGACAAAGTAGACTATAGTGGTCATCGCTCTTTGAGATAGACAACATAGACATTAAGTGAAATTGAGATAGAATACAGGACTAAAGAATCGATATAAAATAGAACATATATAAGGTAAGAAAGAAAGATTTTTATTCTTTTTATACATTATTCTTGTGAAGGGAGGGATTGAATTTTTTTCTCTATCTATTTGATATCTTAGTTGAGGGCTAATTATATATTACCTATGTAGTTAGCTATCTTTAGCATTTCGATCTTTGTATTTACGAAAGTAAAATATTTAATTTTTTTACTTCAACAAAACCCCTCTCTCTTTTTCTTTCTTGATTTTTAATTTTTTTAAATCCTGTATAAGGATCTTAATATTTCACTTTCATAAGTACGAAGATCCCAATATAAAATTTAAAAATATAGGGATCCGAGTGCTAAAGCTAGCTAATTACAAGGGCTAATATATAATTAGTCCCTTAGTTGATGAAAAATTTAATATAAGTATTTTGTTCTAAATTACTATTGTGGTATCAGAGCGCACTTACTTTAGCTTTAATAGAAAACTTTCCTTATGGAATAAAATTAGAAGATTACAACGTCTCTTTATTATTTATAATCTCATTTTAATTTTTTTAATATTTTAAATTATTCCTTTACAAATAGATGGAAATGCCCTTGTCTTTTCCTCCTTTTTTTTTTTTTTCTTGTTTAGCGGACAACGTCGAGAGGGTGGCAATCAGCATTAAAGGAGATCGATGAAGATGGTATATGTGGGGAGAGAGGGAGGAGGGATTGTCGATGAAGCACAAGAAAAGGGAGTGTCACTAAAGCATGAGAGAGAAAGCATCGATGAAGCATAACAAGGTGCGTAGGGCAGTGATCGCAAGGGTTGTGAGAGAAGAAAAAAAAAAGATAAAATCAATATTAATGAAATAATAAATAAAAAAATATAATTTTTTTTTAAAGAATTATCAATAGTAAGATGTAAAAATGGGGCCCACTAAAATTATTGCTACTGTTGGGCAAGATCAGGTGTTACATTCCAATGTTTCATTCAACATTCTTGCCAAAATATTTCAATAAATTGGTGCATCGCAAAGGGGATGCTAAGAAATCAACACTCCATATTTGTACATGACTTCACCAATACTACATTCGAGTACAAACCAAACAAGCCTCCATACGCTTAATCCACATGACCTCTTCCTTGTATGTGTGCTCTCTGTCACTCACTCAGAGGTAGAGTTACGGATACAACGAATGTAAAGAAGACACCAAACAGACAAACCATTATTGCGAGCTCGAGCTGCAATTACTTCTTCTTCTTCTTCTTCAAAGAAAGATGAAGCAGTCCATAGATATGAGAGGATTGTCTAGGTCGTCGGCGAGAGGAACCCCAGATGAGACCTCCTGTGCGTTGTGGACATGGTGGATGTGGTGCACCCTTATCTCTTTCTCTGAGCTCAAACTTTGCCGGAGTCGGGTGTTGTCCTTCCTTGCGGTGATCTGAGGAGCCATAACATCGTGTCTTTGCTTCTCGATCTGCGTGCTTCTCCGTCTCTGAGGAGCCGCCACCGCCACCGAGCTGTTCTCGGTCCTGTAAACCTTACGCCCAGCGACCGCATTCGGCGAGGAAGAGCGAGCTCTCTTTGCTGGAACCGATTTCTTCGGTGTAGGCTGCAGAGTTTGGACAGCAGACTTGACAGGCTTAGGCTTCACAGCTTCACCATGCTTGTGTGCGCTCGAGTATTGCAGCAGCGAAGAAGTGCTACTACACGAGTTCGAGGAGGAGGAGGAGGAGGAGGAAACGGAAGGAGAAGAAGAAGACAACAAGGAACAGGAAGAGGAGGAGGGAGTCTGTGCCTTGGAGAGAGCACAGGAGAGAGAGTTGGGAGGAGGAGCGGATTCAGAGATGACGAGCTTGTCTTGCAGAACGCAAGAATCAAGGTCAGGGGGAGGAGGAGGAGGAGGATGAGCACTGGTGTAGCACTTGCTAACACAAGAGCCCATGACTTGTTGAGCTGGGGAAGGAAGGGACGGTGGCAGAGAGAGGAGGGTAAACTAGAAGAGTGCGGTGGAAGGGAAGGTGGTGAGAGGCCATCTTTTACTGGTTGCTTTCCTGTGCAGGTGGGTTGAGGCTGATGGTTTAAATTGGATCGGCGGGGTGGCAAAGGAAGCCCGTTGCACTACGGATTCATTATAGCGGTGGCCTTTATCATGTGACGCCCTTCTTTTAACGTGAAGTGGACGACATGCTCAGTCGACTGCTGCTTTAAAGCAATGGGACCTTTTTCCTCTCTCTCTCTCTCTCTCTCTCTCTCTCTCTCTCTCTCTCTCTCGTGAGATGAGAGGTGGGGGGCATTGAACACAGAGACAGTACCTCCTACAGAAATATCTCTAAATCTCCTCGTCCTGTGTTTCTCTTTATCGGTGTTCCTTTTTTTCTTTAATCCTTAGAACGTCCTCGCGGTGAAGACTACTGAATTGAACCGATTCGATCAAATATTTTATATATAAGATTTACATTATCAATTTTTTAGTAAATTTATACTATTTTTGATGTATCTATCAAAATATCATATATATATATATATATATATATATATATATATATATATATATATATAAAACACTTCAATTAGTCTCCCATCAAAAGTAAAAAATTAATATTTATTTAATATTTTGATAAGTGATTTGAACGGAACGAAATTGACAAACTAATTAGATCTAAAACTTAATAGAAATTAGTTCATCTATAAACATAGGATCTTAAATATGTTTAGAACAATCAAACGTTATGTTTTCTAATAGACTTATTGTTTTACCTCCATTAAAATATTATAAATTTATTTAAAATATTATATTTTAAGAATTTGATCGATTTATTCTATGGATCGATCTATATGATATATCTAATTGCTCCAATTGTCTTATTTGGAGTCTTTTAAAAAATTCAGCAAACGAGTGACGTTTTTTTACTTTGAGATGATTAGGATCGTATTTTTGGAAAAAAAAAAGATTAAAAAATAGATTAATTGATCTAATCCATATTATTGAGTTAAGTGTGTAGGATTAACTACGATAGTCGGCCCCGAGGCCACGGCATAAAGTTGTTTGCACTAACACTTTTATGCCGTAGCCTCGGGGCCTCGGGGTCGACGCGGCTTGGTTTGGGTCCGAATGTGCATGGATCTTGCGCGGTGTTCCTCGGGACAACTGAGGTGGCCGGTTACGATGGTCCGGGCGGGATGTTGCGTGGGGAGTAAAGCTTTTCCGCGGCGCTGGGAAGCTGCAACCTCGCCCTTGTCCCTGCACACAGGTCGGGTTGGAAGCTCGGCCCGACCCCTCCGACGATCAAGTTAGATGATGTGGAAGGAGTTTTTTCTTAGTGAAGAAGTGTCCCCCCCTCTCTGTTTAGCACTCGGGGGTATTTATAGGGTGATTTAATGTTACCTGACGTGCCTGCTTGCGGGGGGCAGGATTGTACCTCTGATGGCGTCTGACATCGTCATTGACGTTGCGTGGGGAACCGAACTGCCGCAGGGTATGGGCATGCCTCGGTGGTCGTTCTCCTCTGCCTTGGTCGAGCGCATTGGGTTAGACAACGATGGAGTCTTCGTCTAAGAGCGGGTGACGTCAGTGCCCATCGTGTCGGCATTATTGCCCTCTTCCAGGCAGAGTGCCGTCTAGTCGTGGCTGACGTCGTGGCGCGTCATGTCGCCATTATTACCCTCATTATATTCCCCCCCCCCCAAAAGAAGCTATGCGTCGGTCATTGCGATAGGGGGAGTCCGAGGCATGACTTTGTCCTTCGGTGCCGCAGGAGTCTCAGGCGACGTGGGGTCGAGCTCGCCTCGGGCGGGCAAGCTGCGGCGAGGGAGGTGGTCTTGGGGAATAAGGAGCCGAGGAGTGCGACGCAGGCGGACTGACCGCGCAGGTGTGTCTCAGGGAGCATAGAGCCGAGGAGCACGACGTAGGCGGGCTGACCGCGCAGGTGTGTCCCGGGGAGTATGGGCCGAGGAGCACGACGCAGGCGGGCTGACCGTGCAGGTGTGTCTCGGGGAGCATAGAGCTGAGGAGCACGACGAAGGCGGGCTGACCGCGCAGGTGTGTCTCGGGAAGTATGGGCCGAGGAGCACGATGCAGGCGGGCTGATCGCGCAGGTGTGTCTCGGGAAGCATAGAGCCGAAGAGCATGACGCAGGCGGGCTGACCGCGCAGGTGTGTCCCGGGGAGTATGGGCCGAGGAGCACGACGCAGGCGGGCTGACCACGCAGGTGTGTCTCGGGGAGCATAGAGCCGAGGAGCACGACGCAGGCGGGCTGACTACGGTGTGTCTCGGGAACATGGGGCCAAGGAGCACGATGCAGGCGGACAGGCCGCGTAGGTGTGTCTCGGGGTGCATGGGGCCGAGGAGCACGACGCAGGCGGGCTGGCCGCGCAGGTGTGGTCTCGGGCATCATGCGACTGAGGAGCACGACGCAGGCGGGCAGACCGCGCAGGCGTGGTCGCGAGGGTCATGCGGCCGAGTAGCACGACGCAAGCGGGCAAGCCGCGCAGGTGTGGTCTCGGGCATCATGCGACCGAGCAGCACGACACAGTATGGTAGCCCGAGAAGCCACTTGTGTTTCTTTCCCTCCTTGCCTACTTAGCGGTAGCAGGAGTCGAAAAAGCTGTCGTATTTGATTTCCTTTCTGAGGGGACTGGTTACTTTTGCCACACGCTTTCGGACATTGAGATCGAGGCGTCAGGGCATTGCCGCTTCAGCGGGGCTGCCACGTCAGGCTTTCATTAAGACGAGGCGTCTTTTGGCGTTTCTGACGTGACGTGATGGTCACGCACGTGCGCGGGTGGGCTGCCGCCGATTCTTGGGAGACGAAGGGGCGCTGGTTCTGGCGGGATATCCCCTTTAAGTAGCGGACGCCCGGCTTCGCTTTTATCTTTCGCCGTCGAGTTCTCTTTCTTCGGATCTTGCCGTCTTCCTCATCCTCCTCGCCTCCTGCATCGCCCTTCCTTTTCCGTAGCACCCTCAAGTCAAGGTCAGTGAGGATGACATCCTCTCCTTCCTCCTCTTCTACCCCTTCCCACGGAGCCAGGGAGGGACGTCCTCCTCCGTCCCCTGTTGAATCCTCTGATGGGGAAGCAGCGCGGGCCCTCGAGGCCTTGATGTGACCGTATGACCAAGACTCCTCCGTGAGTGGGTCATCGCTGGGGGGACTCCGGGAGCGTTATGGTATCCCGGAGGATTATATCCTTAGCGTGCCCGAATCGGGACAGCGAGCGTATGACCCGGTCCCGAAGGGTTTTGCCTTTACTCTAGACGCCCTGGAGGCGGGTTTGCGTTTTCCCCTTCACCCCCTCATTGTGTCCTGTATCTCCCTTTGGCGGATTTCACCATCCTAGGTGGTGCCGAACTCCTGACGCTACCCAGTGGTGTTCCTGGGGGAATGCCACTATGCCAACATCACCCCCACCCTCAATATGTTCCGTTCTTGTTACCATCTCTCCAAGGGGCCGGGGGGTTATTTTTCATCTGCCCGAGCAGGCTTCCGAGTAGGGGGGGCCCCTTCCAACAACAAAGGGTGGAAGGGGAGGTTTTCTTATATCAGCCGTGCAAGGGATTGAGGCTTCGGAGTCCGATGGTCCGCGAGGGGGGTCGATAACACCGTCCCGAGACTGAGCGAAGCAGAGCGCCGGGATCTGGGGAGACATAAAGAGGTTCTCCCCAACTCCGAGGCCCTCCGGAATATGACCGAGCGATGGCTCGTCAAGGCGGGTCTTAGCCCGACGCCTCCGGGTACGTCAGTAACGCTAGGTTCGGACATTGCATGGCTCAATTCTGGTACTAATGCTTTTCCTATTCCTTGTAGAAATGGTAAAGCTTCGATCGCTCCTGGGCGGTCAGGCGTCGCAAGCCCCACTTCTAGCACCGCCGGCCGATTCGTAACCCGACTCGAAGGATGCACCACTGGAGGTCGAGGCCGAGCATCCTCGGAAAAAGACGAAGGAAACACCTTCAAAGGGGGCTGAAGCGGGCCCTCGACGGGGCGAGGCCGGTCCTAGTCGGCGGGCGGCCGGGAAGGGCTCGCGCCCCCCCTCCGTGCGCGACCTGTGCCGGCTGCCTGCCGGGGACGAGGAGCCGTTTCTGACGCGGCTGGTGGGTGAGATCCCGACCGGGGAGGCAAGCGACCCCCTGGTCGCCCACTGGGGAGGCCTATCCCGAGGGGACAAGGTGTGGGCCGGAGGGGACTCCTCCGCGTCGTTCCTTCGACGCGCACTTCATCCCGACATGGCTCGGGATTTGTATACCCTACCCTCGGAGGCTTTGCTTGGCAAGTCTGCCAAGTCCTTTACCTGGGTAAGTGCTTCTCCTTCTTCCCGTTTGGGGTTGTTTTCCCGACGCTGTTCTTCCTGACCCGTCTTTCTTCTTGTAGGGCCTTCACTACGCGACGGCCCTGATGGATAAAGTGCACGGCGTTGGTCGGGTCATTGGGGGCCTGGTCAGTCGCAACGTCGAGCTCCGTCGCCAGGTCGAGGAGGCCCGAGCCGGGGCCGGTCCGGAGGCAGTAGCGATCGCCGAGAAGCGCGCGGTGGACTTTGAGGTGGAGGCGGCTCGCCTCAGGTCAGAGCTTGAGGCCTCCAGGAAGTCGAACGAGGAGCTCGAGAAAACAATAAGGTTGGAGCGGACCGAGCTCCACCTGTCGAAGACGGAGGCAAGCGCCCTCAGCAAGAAACTGGAGGAGGCGAAGGCCGAGATGAGAGCGGCCTCGGAAGCGCTGGCGGTGGAGGTTTGTCTCCAACCCATTAAGGATAAGGAGCTCCTCGAGACGTATAAAAAGTCTGAGGGGTTCGAACTTGGGCTGACGCGAACGGGGCGGGTGTCCTTTGAATATGGATACCGAATCGCCATGTCCTGCTTCTGCGCTCGTCACCTCGGCCTCGAGGTGGAGGAGGATCCCTTCACTCCCCACCCCGAGGATCTGGAGGTAGACATGCCTGAGGACGTCCCCTTTGACGACTGCTTGGACATCCCATTGTAATAAAGGAGGGTCCTGTATTTTTGTTTTTCTAAGGTGTTAGTCGATTTTGTAAGTCGGGGTCGAGTCCTGTAAGGTGGGGTCAAGTCTTGTAAGTTGGTTTCCTCTTGAAATAAAAGAAAACTTTTTCTCCTCTCATGTATTGCTTAGCTTCTTTTTTAGCGTAAGCGAAAAACTTCTTCTTCCCTCGAGCGGAAAGCTTCTTCTTCCTTGGACGAGAAACTTCCTCTTTCCTAGACGAAAAGCTTCTTTTTCCTTAGACGAAAAAACTTTTTCTTTCATTATGCCAAAGAAAGAAACTCCTTTCTCATACGAAGAATTTCTTAAGGTTCTGGACGTTCCAGGTTCTCGGTAAAGGAGAACCGTCTATTGTCGCGAGTCGGTATGTACCCGATCGGATTACCTCGACGACCTGATAAGGTCCCTCCCATTTGGGAGCCAGCTTCCCCCTCGCTCGGGTCGGGTTGCTGACCTCGGTCTTGCACAGGACTAGGTCGCTCAACTTAATTGGTCGGGGTCGTACCTTCTGCTAGTCATAGGTGCCCAGCAAGCCAATCACGTGAGTGATGGCACGTGTGACTTGATACAGAATCTTTTTGCTTATTATATTTTGGCATATATCACTTTATAACTATTGCATAAATGCATACATATATTGTGATGTCCTTGGATTTGTGCAATGGGAATCGGATCGTGATGAGATCACGATAATGAGATCGATTCACCTTTAAACACATATCCTAAATAATCCCGGTCATAGGTTACTCGAGAGGGACATCGTGATAACCGGATAGACTGGTGTGCTGTATACCCGTCCATATGATGGATGCAGCTGGTCTCATAGCTGCTCGTGTAGGGACACTAGGGATACAGTACAGGTGCTCATTGGAGAATGAGTTCACTGATTGATCCGCTTACGGAATGCTGGATGGTTGATGATGCCTTATTGTCAGACAACGATTCCGTAGTCCTAGTGGTGTATCTGGTTCTTAGACTTGAGACACCAAGGATGTCCTGTATGAGTGCTCCACTCTTTGATACCAGACTTATAGGTTTGGCTGTTCCCAGATCTAGTACAGCTGGTCATTGGGAGTGGTAGTCGACCTTACGAGGGCTATTGAGTGTCGATAGAGGATCATCCACTCTCGGTATCATGAGAGGAATATCCCATGTGTTCTTGCTCAGACAAATCCCTGGCCAGGGTCATTCGGGTTGAGAGAGAAAGAGTTCTCCGGGAGAATCCGATTAGAGCAAGACTCGAGTAGAAACCGTATGGGTCTGACAGCACCATGCTCGATATACGGTCTCTGGGATATTAGATAGATGAGGGACTATAGGTACATGGTAACTGAGGACAGACAGGTCCAATGGATTGGATTCCCCTGTATCGTCTGGGGACTACGGCGTAGTGGCCTAGTACTTCCGTAGTCGATGAGTCGAGTGAATTATTACAGAGATAATAATTCACTGAGTTAGAAGGAGTTCTGACAGGTATGACTCACGGCCAGCTCGATATTGGGCCTAGAGGGTCACACACATATGGTAGGCATTGCGATGAGTAGAGGTTCGGATATGAGATATCCGACGGAGCCCTTGTCTTATTGGATGCAGATCCAATACCCACTAGGGAAAGGACCCATTAGGGTTTTGACACGGGATCTCTATAAATAGGAGGGATTCACAGCCTCATAGGCTAGAGTCTTTGCTTGCCCTTCCTATTCTCCTCTCCCTCTCCACCTCAGAGTAGGCCTGGAGTTTTGAGGAGCGTCGTCGCAACCCTGCTGTGTGGATCACCGCTAGAGAGGAGGACGCTTGACCTCCTTCACCCTCTCCTAAGGATCTGCAAGGAAACAGGGATATACGATCTCCCAAGGTAACACAATCTCTATACGCAGTTTTGTGTTTTTGCGGATTTTGCGCACCAATCTTCGCACGACGATGAACATCTTTTTGGGAATCGGGGATTTTTGTTTTCTTGTTCTTCCGCTGCGCATATGATGTCGCCCCCCCATTGATTTCCCAACAGTGGTATCAGAGCCAGGTTGTTCGTGCGAATGATTGGTTTTGAACTGCGTGTGTTGTGTTTAGGAAGAATTTTGACGTCAAAATCGTTGACCCAAAAGCGAGGAAGGGCAGTAAACAGTTGCTGCCCTCGATCTGCATGCCTGCAGCCACCTGCAGCGGCAGCCGCAGCCACCTGCAGCGGCAGCCGCAGCCACAGCCAGGCAGCACAGCGCCGGCGCATCCGCAAGCGCTGTGCCTACAGCAGCCGGCCGGCGGTCTGCTTGCAGCAGGCTTGCGGCCGGCGGGGCTGGCAGCCCGCGGGTAGAGGCGCCTGCAGCCGCTGAGCCCGCGAGCAGAGGCGCCGCGGGGCAGCAGCGAGGGCTGAGGCACCGCAGGGCAGCGGCGCCTGTGGCCGCTGCTCCCACTGGCAAAAACCCCGCAGGGGCGGCCGCCAGCAAGGCAGCACCGCCTGCGGGTGCTGCCTCGCGGGCAGAACCGCCCGCGGAGGCGGCGGCGCCCGCGGGGGCGCCCACCTGCAGCGGCAGCGCCCCCAGCGGGCGTGCCGCCTGCAGGCGAGGGCAGTGCCCTCGCCCCGCCGCACAGGCCGCCGCCGGTAGGGTGGCGGCGGCGGCAGCAGCAAAAAAAGGGCAAAGGGTATTAGGGTTTTCTGGGCAAAAGACAGTTTTGCCCCTCGAAATTTGAGAAATTCCAGTTTCTGTCTTTTGTCCAAATTACGAAAATACCCTTAGGAATTGAGAAATTCCCTATATATCCCTGATTTCAGAAAATATTAATTAATTAAAATGTTTAGTTGATTATTATTTTTATTATTATCTAGTAGTCCTACATGATGATGATTATTTATACATGTGATGTATGATGAGTGGACGGATGATCATGGACCGTGTGATGTGTGTACTTGTGATTATTATTATTGAGGTCTGCGAACCTCCATTATATTTCTCGTTTATTGTCGGGCCTGCGTGCCTATGATTAAGTTGTAATCACATGAGGAGGCGCAGCGGGAGCGTGGATGCCATAGCGGGACCCACGAGACGGACGATCGTGATGCATGGAGATGCATCAAGATGTCGACGGAACCGACGAGGACGAGATGGACGATCACAAGGCATGGAGATGCACCGTTGCACACATAGATCTTGATGTGAGTGATTAGGCCTACTGGCTCGGGCCTAATCATATTAGGTTGTGGTCCATGATCATCTGGTGTGATTGCTTATACACATACTAGATATGTATATATATTTGCATGCGATGTAGATATATATTAAATATGCATATGTGTGACATGTCATATTAGGAGACCAAATCATAGAAACATCTCTCGATAATATTAAGTTGGTAAACGTGAGGCAATTAGATTGACCCACGTGGCCTTCCATCGTTATGAGTAGGAACCGAATCCCGGTGTAGGTTGAGTTGGTCGAGTCCCTCGAGACTCACCTATATCGCGATTCGCTATCTTGCTTACGACATAGAGATGTCACCGGTGACCTGAGGGCATGATATGCTTGGTCGAGTCCCTCGAGGGTATATCATCAAATCAGACTCATCTTGTAACGAAGGTGTTGACTTAACCGAGCATCATGGTTAGTCGAGTCCCTCGAGGCCATGGTGATTCGGAGGCCGAACAGGACGGGAATCACAAGGAGTTGTGATCGGCAAGAGTTGCCTACCTTTTAGGCTTAGTGTGATTGGTCGAGTCCCTCGAGGTTACACTAAGACGCTGATTGGATCCTGATCCCCACTAGAAGTCTGCCGGAGACTTCCGTTTCACGTGCTGAGGGTGTCGCGTGACTCGTTAGTAAAATAGTGGGAGCATATTAAGATAGAAGTCCATATCTTGATAGTTTATTTCTTGCAAAATCTGCATGTTATTCATTTTTGCTACATCTTTATTTTCAGAAAATGTCGCTTTCAAATCCCTTACGTGGCATACTTGATGTCAACCGCCTCACTGGTCCAAATTATACGGATTGGCTCCGTAACTTGAGAATTGTTCTCACAGCGGAGAAAATCGTGTACGTCCTTGATACAGTGATGCCTACGCCCGAAGAAGGGGCAAGCGAGGATGAGATCGCTCGCTACGTGAAGTACATTGATGACTCCACTCTTGCTCAGTGCTATATGTTGGGCTCTATGACTCCAGAGTTACAGAGACAACATGAAAACATGGATGCCAGATCCATTCTCCTACATGTCCGTAAATTGTTTGAGGAACAGGGAAGGACTCAACGATATGAGATATCCAAGAGCCTTTTCCGCGCTAGGATGACTGAGGGGACACCGGTTCAGAACCATGTCCTAAAGATAATTGAGTGGATAGAGAAACTCACAGGTCTAGGAATGGTCCTAGAGGATAACTTGTGTGTGGACATTGTGCTTCAGTCCCTACCAGATTCCTTTTCACAGTTCATAATGAATTTTAATATGAACAAGCTTGAAGTGACTCTCCCAGAGCTCCTCAATATGTTGAGGGAGGCAGAGAGTACTATTAAGAAAGAGAAGCCAGTTCTCTACACTGGTGAGACCAGAAAGAAAAGGAAAGCAGAAAGGTCCCTTAAGAAGGGAAAGGGCAAGGGCAAACAAGGTAAAGCAAAGGTTGCTAAGAAAGACCCAACAAAGGACAAAGGCCAGTGCTTCCACTGTGGTAAAGATGGGCACTGGAAGAGAAATTGCAAAGAGTACCTTGCAGAAAGGGCGAAACAAAAGCTTGATGAAGCTTCAGGTACATTCATGATCAGTCTCCATTTGTCAAACTCTTATGATAACACATGGGTATTAGATACCGGTAGTGCTTATCATATATGCAATTCGTTGCAGGTTCTGGCAAGGCCTAGGAGACTAGAGAGAGGTGAGATGGACCTCAAGATGGGTAATGGAGCAAAAGTTGCTGTATTAGCTGTTGGCGAGGTCGCCCTACATCTGCCTAGTGGAGCTTTTATTGCATTAGATGCATGTTATTTTGTTCCTTCTATTATCAAAAATATTATCTCCATTTCATGTTTAACAGTTAGTGGATATAAATTTGTTTTTGAGAACAATGGTTGTTCGATATTATTAGATGATAAGATCATCACGAAAGGAACATTGCATAATGGTTTATTTATGTTAGACACCACTCCACATATCATGAATATAAATGTGTCCAAAAGGAAACGAGATGAGTTGAACAGTGCATACCTGTGGCATTGTAGGCTAGGTCACATCCATGAAAGAAGGATTCAAAAGTTGCTAAATGATGGATATCTAGATCCATTCGACTATGTGTCATATGCAACTTGTGAGCCTTGCATTCGTGGAAAACTG
The DNA here is from genome assembly GCF_036884655.1 of Musa acuminata AAA Group. Classification (NCBI taxonomy): domain Eukaryota; kingdom Viridiplantae; phylum Streptophyta; class Magnoliopsida; order Zingiberales; family Musaceae; genus Musa; species Musa acuminata. The sequence continues at coordinate 20,108,977 of NC_088347.1, read as the reverse complement.
ACCAACTCTCCATTTAGTGGAACTGGAGAGAGAGCCACTGAGTTGTTGGAACTCATACATAGTGATGTATGTGGACCCATGTCAACTCATGCCATTGGAGGTTACTCCTACTTCATTACATTTACTGATGATTTCTCAAGGTATGGATATATGTACTTAATGAAGTACAAGTCCGAGGCCTTTGAGAAATTCAGAGAGTATAAGAATGAGGTGGAGAACCAGACTGGAAAGAGTATCAAAACTCTTCGATCAGATCGAGGAGGTGAGTACTTAAGTACAGAGTTTACTCACTTCCTCAAGGACCATGGGATATTATCCCAATGGACACCTCCTTATACACCTCAGCTCAATGGTGTCTCTGAAAGGAGAAATCGTACATTATTAGATATGGTACGGTCCATGATGAGTTTCGCTGATCTACCCATCTCATTCTGGGGATATGCCCTAGAAACCGCAGCTTACCTTCTGAACAGAGTTCCAACTAAGTCGGTAGTGTCTACACCATATGAGATATGGAAAGGGAAGAAGCCTGATCTTAAGGTTGTTAAGATTTGGGGCTGCCCAGCCCACGTTAAAAGACACAACCCCGATAAGTTAGAATCAAGGACAGAGCAATGCAAATTTGTGGGACACCCCAAGGAAACTTGTGGGTATTATTTCTATCATCTCGAGGACAAAAAGGTCTTTGTAGTTAAGAGAGCAGTGTTCCTTGAGAAGGAACACATTCTTGGTGGAGACAGTGGGAGAATGATAGAGTTGAGCGAGGTTGGAGAACCAAGCTCAAGCACCACTCTACAGCCCGAGTCTGTTCAGGTATCTAATACACAAGTTTCAACTTTACGCAGGTCTGATAGAGTATCCCATCCTCCTGAGAGATATGTGGGACATATTAGAGCAGAGGATGTAGAGGATATTGATCCTCAGACCTACGAGGAGGCTATTATGAGTATAGACTCCGGGAAGTGGAAAGAAGCCATGAATTCTGAGATGGATTCTATGTACTCCAATAAGGTTTGGAACCTAGTTGATGCACCCGAAGGTATTGTACCCATCGGTTGTAAGTGGATCTTTAAGAAAAAGATCGGAGTAGATGGAAAGGTAGAGACCTATAAAGCAAGGCTAGTGGCTAAGGGGTATCGTCAAAGGCAAGGTGTTGACTACGACGAAACTTTCTCACCCGTAGCAATGCTAAAATCCATCAGAATTCTATTGGCTATTGCAGCACACTATGATTATGAGATCTGGCAGATGGATGTGAAAACCGCATTCCTCAACGGGAACCTGGAGGAGGAGGTGTATATGATGCAACCTGAGGGATTCGTGTCCAAGAACTGCCCAGATAAGGTGTGTAGGTTGCTTAGATCCATTTATGGACTAAAGCAAGCTTCACGAAGTTGGAACATAAGATTTGATGAGGCAATCAGATCTTATGACTTCGTTAAGAACGAAGATGAGCCTTGTGTATACAGAAAGGTAAGTGGGAGCGCTATTAGCTTTTTGGTGTTATATGTGGATGACATCCTCATCATTGGGAATGACATAGGAATGATATCCACTGTAAAGACTTGGTTATCTAGACACTTCTCCATTAAGGACTTAGGGGAAGCATCCTATATCTTGGGGATTAGAATCTATAGAGATAGATCCAAGAGGATGCTTGGCTTGTCCCAGTCCAGGTACATAAAAACCATTGTCAAAAGGTTTGGCATGGAAATTCCAAAGGGCAAACATGAATATGATACCTTATGCCTCAGCAATAGGGTCTATCATGTATGTCATGCTATGTACTAGGCCTGATATAGCGCATGCTCTGAGTGTCACGAGCAGGTATCAGGCGGATCCAGGCTTGGAGCACTGGAAAGCAGTAAAGTGTATCCTTAAGTACTTGAGAAGGACTAAGGATCTTTTACTAGTATATGGAGGTAATAGCCTTAAGGTTGAAGGCTACACTGACTCAAGTTTTCAGTCTGATGTCGATGATAGCAAGTCGAATTCAGGGTATGTGTACACCTTGAATAGAGGAGCAGTGTGCTGGAAGAGTTCCAGCAAGATACCACTGCTGACTCGACCACAAAGGCGGAGTACATTGCTGCATTAGATACAACAAAGGAGGGAGTCTGGGTGAAGAAGTTCATCACAGATTTGGGAGTCGATACAGATAGCGACAAGTCGACTTCCTTATATTGCGACAACTATGGGGTGATTACTCAAATAAGGGAACCCGAGTCTTATCAGAAGTGTTCTGAGGAGGTTCCAGCTTATAAGAGAGATCGTAACCCGAGGAGATGTAGCAGTGGAAAGAGTTCCATCCGACGATAACATTGTAGATCCACTGACAAAACCGTTGTCTCAGATTGTCTTTGAGCGTCACAGGGGTCTGATGGGGATCAGACACATAGGTGATTGGCTTTAGGTCAAGTGGGAGATTGCTAGTCATAGGTGCCCAGCAAGCCAATCACGTGAGTGATGGCACGTGTGACTTGATACAGAATCTTTTTGCTTATTATATTTTGGCATATATCACTTTATAACTATTGCATAAATGCATACATATATTGTGATGTCCTTGGATTTGTGCAATGGGAATCGGATCGTGATGAGATCACGATAATGAGATCGATTCACCTTTAAACACATATCCTAAATAATCCGGGTCATAGGTTACTCGAGAGGGACATCGTGATAACCGAATAGACTGGTGTGCTGTATACCCGTCCATATGATGGATGCAACTGGTCTCATAGCTGCTCGTGTAGGGACACTAGGGATACAGTATAGGTGCTCATTGGAGAATGAGTTCACTGATTGATCCGCTTACGGAATGCTGGATGGTTGATGATGCCTTATTGTCAGACAACGATTCCGTAGTCCTAGTGGTGTATCTGGTTCTTAGACTTGAGACACCAAGGATGTCCTGTATGAGTGCTCCACTCTTTGATACCAGACTTATAGGTTTGGCTGTTCCCAGATCTAGTACAGCTGGTCATTGGGAGTGGTAGTCGACCTTACGAGGGCTATTGAGTGTCGATAGAAGATCATCCACTCTCGGTATCATGAGAGGAATATCCCATGTGTTCTTGCTCAGACAAATCCCTGGCCAGGGTCATTCGGGTTGAGAGAGAAAGAGTTCTCCGGGAGAATCCGATTAGAGCAAGACTCGAGTAGAAACCGTATGGGTCTGACAGCACCATGCTCGATATACGGTCTCTGGGATATTAGATGGATGAGGGACTATAGGTACATGGTAACTGAGGACAGACAGGTCCAATGGATTGGATTCCCCTGTATCGTCTGGGGACTACGGCGTAGTGGCCTAGTACTTCCGTAGTCGATGAGTCGAGTGAATTATTATAGAGATAATAATTCACTGAGTTAGAAGGAGTTCTGACAGGTATGACTCACGGCCAACTCGATATTGGGCCTAGAGGGTCACACACATATGGTAGGCATTGCGATGAGTAGAGGTTCGGATATGAGATATCCGACGGAGCCCTTGTCTTATTGGATGCAGATCCAATACCCACTAGGGAAAGGACCCATTAGGGTTTTGACACGGGATCTCTATAAATAGGAGGGATTCACAGCCTCATAGGCTAGAGTCTTTGCTTGCCCTTCCTATTCTCCTCTCCCTCTCCACCTTAGAGTAGGCCTGGAGTTTTGAGGAGCGTCGTCGCAACCCTGCTGTGTGGATCACCGCTAGAGAGGAGGACGCTTGACCTCCTTCACCCTCTCCTAAGGATCTGCAAGGAAACAGGGATATACGATCTCCCTAGGTAACACAATCTCTATACGCAGTTTTGTGTTTTTGCGGATTTTGCGCACCAATCTTCGCACGACGATGAACATCTTTTTGGGAATCGGGGATTTTTGTTTTCTTGTTCTTCCGCTGCGCATATGATGTCGCCCCCCCTATGATTTCCCAACACCTTCTTGTTGTAGACCCTTGCGATGGCTCTCTTATAAGAGAGGGCCTTCAAGTGCGCGTCGGCGCGTCGCTCCTCGAGCACGTCGAGGCTGGCTCGAAGTCCTTCGTTCAAGACTTTCTCGTCATAGCTTCTAGTCTGAAGGGTGGCAATGGCTACCTCGGGCGGTAGGACAGCTTCGGTTCCGAACGCGAGGCTGTAGGGGGACTCTCCAGTCGCGGTCTTTGGGGTGGTGCGTAGTGACCATAAGACGCTCGGGAGTTCGTCCGCCCAGACCGATCGGGCTGCGAACACTCTTCTTCTGAGCCCGTCTAGGATGGATCGATTGGTTACCTCCGCTAGCCCGTTCGTCTAAGGGTAAGCCACCGAGCTAAACCTTAGCTGGATGCCGTGGCTGGTACAGAACTCCCGGAACCTTCTACCTGCGAACTGAGGCCCGTTATCTGTAATGATGGTTTTGGGCAAACCGAACCAAGTTACTAGGTTCCTCCACACGAATCTTTCAATTTGATGCTCCATGATTGTCGCCAACGGCTCGACCTCAACCCACTTTGTGAAATAATCCACCCCCACGATGATGTACTTCCGCTGTCCCGAGGCTGGCGGGAAGGGTCCGAGTAGGTCCAAACCCCACTGCGCGAATGGCCATGCGCAATCGATGGGGGTGAGCGGGACCGCGGGCTGTCAGGGCGTGCGGGCGTGTTCTTGGCATGAACTGCACCGCTGTACATAAGCCTTCACGTCCCGGCACATGGTCGACCAGTAGTAACCTTGGCGAAGTATTTTGTGCGCCAGGGTTCGCCCGCCGACGTGTTCCCCGCAGACTCCCTCGTGGACCTCGGCCAGAACTGTCTGAGCTTCGTCGGGCTCCAAACACCGTAGGAGGGGGTATGTGAAGGACCAACCGCTTATAGAGTCGTCCACTCACCTCGGAGTACCACGCATGCGTACGACGCAGGCGCCGAACCGCAACCTCGTCGGGAGGAAGGATCCCGTCCCGCTTAAAGCGTAGCAGCTCCTGTACCCATGTGGTCGGCGCGCTTCCTGAGGCCGCAACTGCGATTTCGATGGCACGGGCAGGGAGCTCCTCGACCTCGGGCCGGGCTTCGGGGGCTGGCCTTGATGCCAGCTTGGCTAGCGCTTCGGCTCGCTCGTTCTCTTCCCTCGGAACATTAGATAATGTAAAATGAGGGAATTTGGTGGTCAAGTTCCTTACCTGTGCTAGGTACTTTGCCATGGTTGGGTCCCGAGCCTCGTATCCGCCGCTGAGTTGCTCGGCTACCAGTTGCGAGTCGGTGAGGACGTGTATGGCAGCCACTTGCATTTCGAGGGCCAACCTGAGTCCCTGCACCGGCGCCCTTTGAGTTGGCTGATCCGTCCACGTGTAGGACCCATGCTTCGAGAGGTTGCTCGAGATCCCCGTCTGCGATCTGGGTTAGTTCTGCGATGAAGTCGGTCACGGACTGGGCTTTGATGGCGATCCTGGGTACGTATTGGATGTCATGCTCGCCGAGCTCCACCGCCCACTTGAGAAGGCGTCTTGCAACATCAAATTTAACAAGATCTGCCGAAGTGGTTGGTCAGTGATGACCTCCACTGGGTGAGCTTGGAAGTAAGGGCGTAGTTTCCGGACGGACAGGACGAGCGTGAGTGACAATTTTTCAATCGGTGGGTATCGCTCCTCGGGCCCGCTCAGGACGTGGTTGACATAGTAGACCGGAAGTTGTTCGCCAGAGTTTTCTTTGACCAGGACGGAACTGACTGCGTGCTGGGAGGCAGCCAGGTAGAGGCCTAGCCTCTCCCCAGGAGAGACTGAGGCAAGGCGGGGGAGGCTGGCCAAGTGTTGCTTCATCTGTTTGAAGGCTTCCTCGCATTTGGTCGTCCATCGAAAATTCTTCGGGTTCTTCAGCGCCCTGAAGAAGGGGAGGCAGCGATCACCTGATCGGGCAAGGAAACGAGACATAGCGACAAGCCTCCCATTAAGGCGTTGCAGGTCTTTGATCGTCCGAGGCGACTGCATGTTGATTATTGCTTGGACCTTCTCTGGGTTGCGTCAATTCCTCTTTTGTGTATGACGAACCCAAGGAACTTTCCCGAGGTGACGCCGAAAGCACACTTCGCAGGGTTGAGTCGCATGCCGAACTTGCTCAGGGTGGCGAATGCCTCGGCCAGGTCGGCAAGGTGAGCTCCTACTGTTGCAGAGGCTGGGTTACATGTGGGGGCGTCGGGTGGGAGACGAGCGGGATGATAGTCTGCACCATGCCCGCCAGTGCTCGGACCTGATGAGCGAGGTCGTGGAAGGCTTCGGGCGAAACAGGCGATGGGCCGACGGGGGTGTTGGGTGGCGACAAACCCGGGTCGTTGAACAGCCGCTAGTAGTGCACCGATGTCGTGGCAGGGCGTTCTTCTCGGGGCTCCTCACGCAGGGGATGTTCTTCTGGGGTGTTGACCGGACGTAACCCCATAGTTGCGGGTTCACTAGAGTGGATCTGCTGATCGCTCGACATTCGGGGCTCTCCTTCTAGCGCCAAAAATGTTAGTGCAAACAACTTTATGCCATGGCCTCGGGGCCGACGCAGCTTGGTTTGAGTCCGAATGCGCGGGGATCTTGCGCGGCGTTCCTCGGGACAACTAAGGTGGCCGGTTACGATGGTCCGAGCGGGATGTTGCGTGGGGAGTAAAGCTTTTCCGCGGCGCTGGGAAGCTGCAACCTCGCCCTTGTCCCTGCACATAGGTCGGGTCCGAAGCTCGGCCCGACCCCTCCGACGATCAAGTTAGATGATGTGGAAGGAGTTTTTTCTTAGTGAAGAAGTGTCCCCCCCTCTCAGTTTAGCACTCGGGGGTATTTATAGGGCGATTTAATGTTACCTGACGTGCCTGCCTGCGGGGGGTCGGATCGTACCTCTGATGGCGTTTGACATCGTCATTGATGTTGCGTGGGGAATCGAACTGCCGCAGGGTATGGGCGTGCCTCGGTGGTCGTTCTCCTCTGCCTCGGTCGAGTGCGTTGGGTCAGACAACGATATAGTCTTCGTCTGAGAGCGGGTGACGTCAGCGCCCATCGTGTCGGCATTATTGCCCTCTTCCAGGCAGAGTGCCGTCTAGTCGTGGCTGACGTCGTGGCGCGTCATGTCGCCATTATTACCCTCATCAACTATAACTTAGATAAATAGATCTAAAACTCAATAGAAATTAGTTCATCTATAAACATAGGATCTTAAATATGTTTAGAACAATCAAACATTATGTTTTCCTTGATTGTTTTACCTATATTAAAATAGTATAAATTTATTTAAAATATTATATTTTAAGAATTTGATCGATTTATTCTATGGATCGATCTATATGATATATCTAATTGCTCCAATTGTCTTATTTGGAGTCTTTTAAAAAAATCAGCAAACGAGTGACGTTTTTTTACTTTTGAGATGATTAGGATCGTATTTTTGGAAAAAAAAAAAGATTGGGAAATGGATGAATGAGATAGGTTGGAGTGGAGATTAAAAATTAGTGAAATCATTTTTCTGATGGATTTGTGAAGATTATAATCTAATGTCACAGATGATCCTATCGAGTCAATGCATCATGGATAAAGTTTAACGATATGATTTTAGATCAATTGACAATGATTAGTGTCTTGATATATTAATCTTAGTCGAACCGGCAAATAATTTCATCGGTCATTGGATCATTGATTATGAATTGATGTCTTGGTATATTTATCTTAATCGAATCAAAAAAATGATTTGATCGAGTTCTTTCATGATTATTGATTGGACAAGTGGTTCAATTGACCAAATCATATATTTTAATTTATTTTTTTTATAAAATAAATAAATAAAATACTATCTATATTATTATAAAATATAAAAACTGTTTAAAAATTCAATGATCTTAATAATAAAAGATGTAAATGGAAAAATAAAAAGAGTAGATTAGAAAGAGAGGAACTAAATAATGGAAAAAAGAAGAACCACTAAGAAGAGAGAAAACAGAGAAGAGACTTATTTTAGAATATAAAATCATTTACTTATTATTCATCATGTAAATGCTATATCAAGCCAACACCTTTTTGTACACGAGTCAAAAAGACAGCTCATGTCATTATCAATCGACTCTTTTATTATATATTCGTAAGAATATTTCTAAAAACCAAAAAAATAGTTCGAATAAGTTATTAATTTATTTTTTTATAAAATATTCATAGAAATATTTTCGAAATCTTACAAAGGATCGATTACAAACCGGCTTCTTGGGTTAATTACGAATCAATTTTCTTATGAAATATTTATAAAAATATATTTAAAAGTCCAAAGACAGGATTACAGAATCTTTTACAAAACATTCCTCCTCTTCGAGGTTAGTATAAAAAAATATCTTTAATTATAAATTAAAGAAGAGAAAAAACAAATAAAACTCAAGTATCGGAGGGCCCAACTCAGAAAGTTCCTCCCGATGCTCTATCCAGGATGGCCCATTGCAGACGGATCATGACCGCTCAATAATATTTTCGTCTAATACATAATTATTAACGATTCAACAAAATTATTGACAATAATTATCCAACTTTCTATAGATTTCTTTGAAAACGAAAAGTCTACTAATAAAGTTAGCCATCTCAAGTGGGATGACGTTATCGATTCCAAAGAGGACCGAAATTAGATATTTATTCATCATCCTTACTTTTGATCTGATTTTTTAAATGCAAATGAAACGTGACTTAACATCAATGGATAATTCGCCTTGAGATTAAAATTTTTCTTTGAACACCAATAACTTAGTATAATTCGTGTTCTTCACAAGATTTTGGGGTCATGGTTTTTGTTCCTTAATTGGATTCATTCCACGAAGCCTCTATGTATGAAAGAAACGTGTGCCCCTGCAGTATCATCCGCTAAACAACCAATCTGTACGTCCACTCGTTCATAACTCGGCCGCCCGGAATCGAGTCGGTCTCATCGCTGCCGTGGCGCCTCCCGCCGTGCCATTCGGATGGTTCCGAATCCGACGGCCAGAAACCCCCCTCCGCGCGCACCGATTCCACCGCAGCTCGCTGAGTCAACTCCGTCCGCTGGTGTTCTCGTGGCTCAAAAGGGCTTCCCCAGGTACATGAGGATGTCCTGGAACGGGTCCCCCAACCCGGAGGAGAGCAGGCCCGGTTCGAACTGGGTGAAGGCCGAATTGGCGTTGGCGTTGTCGGCGGCCACGGGATTCCCGAGGCCGACGGCCTTGTCCCGGTCGGTGGCCCGCCACCGCGGCTGGCTCTGCACCTCCCTCTCGCACACGAACTCCGGCGACAGGACGTGCTCCGAGCAGCTCGAGTCGGCGTGCAGCCTGGGTATGGAGTCCGACGGCGCGAAGCTGTACGCCAGCGGCGGCGCGCCCTGGCCGAGCGCTGGCTTCCGGTCCTCGGGGATGTCGCCGGCCACCGTCGACCCAGCCGGGTGACTCACCGGGTTCCCCGGCTTCTCCGAGCCGCTGTTTCCTTTCTTGTTGTAGATACGGCACAGAACCCAGTCGTCCAGCTGCAACCCAACACGTGTCTCACCACGTCATCTTCCACACCCAGGCGAGCTAACATTTGCACAGGAGTTGGTGCTCTGCTTACCCGGAGCGAGTTGTTCTTGCGGGCGGAGCGGTCGACGTCGGCGAGGCGGTACTCGTGCATGATCCAGTTGGTCTTCTCCCCCTTAGGGGCCTTGCCGGCGTAGAAGACGAGGGCCTTCTTGATGGCCAGCGGCCTGGGCGTCCCCACCGGCTTGTCCGCCCCGGTCGCCTTCCAGTACCCGGACCCCGCCGACCGGTTCGGCCTCGACCCGTTGGGGTACTTCCGGTCCCTCGGCGAGAAGAAGTACCACTCCTTCTCTCCGTACGACGCCAACCCTGCCGCCACCACGGGATCAAGATCGTGCGGCGATCGTATGCATCAGGGCATGAGATGAGACGGCTTACCTGGGAGCTGCCAGGGGTCGTACTTGTAGAGGTCGAGCTCGGCGATGATGGGGACGGGGACGGGGAGGTCGGCGCACTTGCGGCAGAGGTAGTGCGTGACGAGCTCCTCGTCCGTGGGGTGGAAGCGGAACCCAGGGGGCAGCTGCAGATCTCCGCCACTCATCGCTTGCTCTCTTCGATCGACGGCCGTCCGATCCCGCAGCTCCGCGGTCTTCTACCGCTGAGAGGATGCAAGCTCTGAAACTTTAGGGAACCCGGCGAGACGCGGCTTTAATAGACGACCGTGGGGCGAATAAAGACACGTGGTGGTGGACCGCTCGGGCGGCTGCGGGGCCCGGGTGGCACCTTCGAGAAGGGACATGTGGGGACCCGGAGAAGAGATTGGTCGACGTGGCGCTCATCGAGTGGTCGAATATCGACGTGGCGAGGAGAGCGGCGGGCGGGATTCTGTCACGGCTTACGTCACCAGTTTCGTCGGGAAGCGGGTCGGCCCGGCCGACGGAGAGACTCGGGAAGGCTTGAGCGGACCGGGGGCGGCGTGGACCGCGAGTGGGACCATGGAGGAGAGCCATCGGGAGGGCGACACGTAGTCGGTCGGGGGAGCTTCGAGGAAGGTGGGCGAGGGTTCTGTTGTGGGGTGGGTGGATAAGGACGAGCGATGGGGTGGATGAGCATACACATCGACCGGAAGTAATGAGAAGAAGATGGGGGAAACTTGGGGAAGTTGGGGCACGTGAGATGATGATGACTATTAGCTTTTTGACTAAGTGTTGAACTCTTCGTTTCACTGCTGTTATTTGCATCTAAAATATTTTAATGTATTCAACCATTTAAAGTGCATGTTTAAAGAAGTATAAATTAAAGCCCAGTCAGCATGACATCTATACAAGTATTATAAGGATTGGATTATTAACACATATATATATATATATATATAAATAAGAAAAATAATATCATACTAATAGTAGAAGATCTTTGTCGGATTTATTGTCGATGTACTTTTGTGAGAATCTTAATCAAACTCAAGCCTTCTGACATGGACCAAAGATTGATTGGTTCCCAAATTTTGACACATTGCCACAGCCAAAATCTTTCGACTAAGTTGGGTTTCATGTAAACTTTTGTCAAACAAAGAGGACATTGTGTGGTAAGGTTTGACCAAGTGTTGGCTTAATCAGAATCCCCCATGCAATACACGTTACTCCACGACGACAAGATCAAGCGCAACATGTGCCATCTCCACTGCATTCAAGATGGATGTCAACAACAACTCACTTGGCATCACAACAGCTTAGCTTGTGTGCATATTTATAGCGAAATAAATGAGATGACAAGGAACAAACATTTTTCTAATGCAATTGATTCGACCGCATACCTTTCCATTTATTTAGGTTACTTTCACATACGTAATGGAGAGATGGATCTATAATTAGCTTTTCGAATGAATGATTTGAACTAAATCTTATGTTACTATGTTCAACCCTAAGTCTCAACTTGGAATCCGTGTAGAGAGCTTCTATAGGCCTGTGGTGGACTGGGCCTTCTTTGTGCAGCTTAGAGTAGGAGGAGTATCAATCAGTTCTTCCACAAATGCTTGCAATAATGTGGCACAATCTCTGTGCGGGATAAGCATAAAGATCAGATTATATCAATTCAGATTGGGGTAATCCAAATCTCTGCCATGAATGCTGCTGGATATGTGCTGGCTTGTCCATCTCCATGCACCGGCCACAGTCTCAGTGTGCAGTGCAGAGCAGAGCAAGGTTTTGTTGAAGACATTTGTTTTGATAGTTTCTCTCGTCTCTCGTCTCTCTCTCTCTCTCTCTCTCTCCTCTCTCTCTCTCTCTCTACATTGCATGCATGACCTGATGTCGATCTGTACTCCCTCTTCTTCGTGTTGGCTAAGCAGAAACCAAGTTGTGGAGGGAAAGCTCCTGAGGGAATGCCCAGCTCAAAGAATCATCAACAAGAATGATGAAAAAGACGACACGCTTCCACAGCTTTGCAGTGCCCCGTTTGATGCTCGTCTCTGCCTGCCTTCCCTTTTGCCCCAAAACTGTCTTACAACATCACCATCATTCTTCTTCCTCTGCAATCATGTACATCAGCCATGGCCTCATCACCCCCCTCTTCATACCCCTCTCCAAGCTGTGAGAGAGAGAGAGAGAGAGAGAGAGAGAGAGAGAGATGTTGTGCTGTGATGAGCCTCTGTGACAGCCACCACTGTCCACACTCATGGCCATGATGAGCTGAGGACAACTCTTGTCCCTCTTGACAGCATGGACGTTAGTAGAAATCCAATGATCTCTCTCGATAGCAACCTCTTTTTGCATGGATCTCAGGTGCTTTGGCTTTCTCTCTCCCCCTCCCTCCCTACCCTTTACAGCCTTCCCTCTTCTCTCCCTGCGTACTTGTAGTTGTCGAGATGCTGTTGCAGTGACAAGTCCTCTTTTTGCTGTTGTTGCAGGGATGCATGCCAACCTACTCTAAATTACTCGTACTCCGCCAATGCAATCACAGTCTCCAAAATCCCACGAACTCCTCCCCACCTCAAATTAATAGCAGCAATTAGGCAGATTGGTGTTCTTGGGAGACTAGAATAAGGAGAGAGAGAGAGAGAGAAGCCTGAAAAGACTACCTGTATAGTGGATACTGAGATACGGAGGAAGCCATCATTGCCTTCCTCGGAAGAAATGGAAGCCTCCTACCAAATCTCCCATCTCATTTGTTTTGCTGAAAACATTTCTTCCTCAGCCCAAATAAAGAATTGAGACACAGTGAGATGAGCACATCCTACAATCCATCATGCACTGTTTGCTCAGTGATTACCTTTTTGGTTAAAGGAGAGAGAGAGAGAGAGAGAGAGAGAGAGAGAGAGAGAGGAACTCCAACCAACACACGGTCAAAACAGAGATTAGAAAGGCAGAGGAAAGACCAGAAGAGCCTTCTCATCTCTTTCTTTGGAGACAGTTAAGGGAGAAGAAGGGGAGCAATGAAAGGAACTCATGAGGCCGGTCTTCCTTCTGCCACTAAACAATGTGTTATGGCAGAATTCTCCATCAGCCTTCTCCCTCCGCAGGAGACACCCATCATTGCCCTCAAACCATCATCCCTTGAAGCTTAGGAAGTTGGGCTTCCAAGCCCTCCCACCAACGTTAAATCACCACCTCCTACTTACTCTGCCTCCACCCCCACCCAACCACCCACCCACCCACCACCGTTGGTACTTTCTCTCCACCATGAAGCGTTCTTCCAACTCCGTCAACAGCTTCTTCTCCTTCCTCGCCCATGGCATCGACGACCTCGATGAATCCCTTACGTCGAACACCTTCATGTCGCTCCAGTTCCTCCAGCGGGCGGTGGCGCTCCTCCGGTCCCTCCACTCCCGGCTGACCAACCTGGTGCAGAAGCTTCACCTCCCGGTCGGCGAGAGGTGGCTCGACGAGTACATGGACGAGAGCTCGCGACTGTTGGATGTCTGCCACGTGATCAAGCTTGGGGTCTCGGGCATCGAGAATTACTGCTCCGCTGCAGCTGACATGATCTCCTCGCTCGACGAATGGCGCCACAACCCCAATCCCCACCTTGCCCGGCAGGTCTTGACCGGCTTCCTTGCTTCGATTCCTGCATCTTTCTTCTACTGATATCTCAAAGCTCTGATATTTTTGGTCGCTTCCACATTGTTAAGGTGATGCGAGCAGTCTCGATTTGCCGGAGAGAAGCCATGGGACTGGAAGAGGAGAACAGAGTGCTGGTGGAGACGAGGATCGAGCCCATGTCTTTCCGGTTTGACGATAGGCTGTCGATGGAGTCCAGATACAACGGGTTCAATGGCTTCAGAGGCGTGCTTTACGCACTGAGGAACGCCAGCTCCTTGCTGCTGCTCATCCTGCTATGGGGATCCGTCTCCTGCTGCCCGGAACTGGCAGTCACCGACGGCTCGCTCTTCTTCGGCTCAGAACTCATGGTCTCCATGGCGAGCCTGCAGCAGAGGGTGGTCGGAGAGGTGGAAGGACTGGACGGCCGGTCGGGAATTCTGATGCTCGAGTTCCGGCAAGCCAGGGCGGCGACCGAAGAGCTAAGAGACGAGCTGGAGACAGCTGGAGCCATGAGATGTGGACCGGAGATCGCCGGGGGAAGCCTAAAGGAGAAGGTGGAGGAACTCAAGGGGTGGTTTGGGATGCTGAGGTCGGGAACCGAGAATCTAGTGGGACAAATGGATGACTTCTTTGATGAGATCGTGGAAGGAAGAAGGAAACTGTTGCATCTGTGCAGTCACAGGTGAAACTGTAGAAGGTTCTCATCTTCTCCTGTTCTTCGGGTAGCTGTTGTCTTCTCTACATGTTGAAGCAATGGAGGAAGAAGACCACAGTAGGAGGTCAAGAAGCCAAATGACTGCCGTAGAAAGGAGGTATTTGTTTCTGTGCAACAAAGACAAAGCTGAGGTCTATTAGCTGTGCAAGTGTAGGCATGTTGTGGGGTTGCAGGAAAAGGCAACAGAAGAAAGGGACCTTTTTCTTCTTCTCTTTGCTTTGTGCCTGTTGTTGTTCCCTTGTTTTCCTGTGTGGAACTGTCTTCCTGCTTGCCAGGGAAAGGGTTGGGTTGTAGATTCCTCATCTGTAGTACAGATTTAAAGTTGAAGAGGACAAAATAGGCACTGTGCCTGTGGAAGCTTTTGTCTGATTCCATTGCTGCGGAACAGACGGAAAGCATGATGAGGATGCCTTCTGGAACGGCAGAAGCAGCGGCCGCAGCAGCAGCAGCAGCAGCGTCCGAGTGTTCCTGCACTCTGAGGTAGAATGCAAAACATTGAGTCGTTCTCTCAGCATCTGCAATTTTAGATGGATACGTGAGGACGACGTCAGATCGGAGCTCTATAGGTGAAGTCGCATGCGTACAATTCATCATGCAATATAAACAATAAATTAAAATCGACGATTTTCTTTAAAATAATCATATTTTAGATATTTCTCGATCGATATCTCTTTCTTTTTCTTAAACAGTATATTTAATTTTAAAAACGTTTAAATTATTTTTTTTAATTTTTTTTATTTATTATAATGAAAACTTCATAATGTCTATTTAAATATATTATAAATGAACCAAATAAAATCAAAATATATCGTAACAATTATTCAAACAAATATTTATAATAGTCTAACAATAATATTACTCAAATAAAAATAAAAATTAATTTATTAGAGTTATTTTGATCATCATAATAATGCTATAAAACTTACTTAAATATATTATAAATGACTCAAATGAATTGAATCTCAAATTTTGATGATTAAATTAATTGATGAATTTATAGACTAATATGTTTTTGATATAAGTGATGTATGAAATACATCGATTAAGGACTCGAACCATCAAGGACAAATTATTGAAGTAGGAAAGTAGATATTGTGTTGAGAAAAATATCATGTCGAAAATTAGACGTTAAGTCGGAGGATTAGTCGACGGGCCAAAGATTGGACTTCATGCTATAAGTTCGGGCATTATATTAGAAGAATCAGATATTGCACCGAAAGATTGAATGTCATGAGAAAGTCGACATGCCGATAGATCGGGTGATATGCTGAAGGAAAGGACAATATGCCGGAGGTTCGAATGAAGTGTTGAAAGATCGAACGAAATGTTAGAATGGTGTACAACGTGTTAAAAGCTTCGTAATTATGTCAGATATGTGGTTGGATTGTTAAAGTATTGTTCGAGGTCTTTCCGAGTCAAATTGAGTTGGTATTGAGCTGAAACCATGCTAACTTATCGAGAAAGCCAATGGGCTTGGACCTAGGTTGAATCGGGCCTGTTAGAAGGCCAAAACAGTGGCCTTCAATTGTCTTGAGCAGTAGTATAACTTGAGTCAATCAATAAGCACAAACAGTGCTTATCAACACCGTTGGTGGTGGTACTACTTAGAATTAAAAAATTACAAAGATAGTACCACCCAAAAGTTTAAAATTATAATGTTAAAAGTTTCGACGATAGGACCATCATGTGTTAACGATAGTACCACCCATACCCTAAAATTTTTAGAGGCCTATAAATATCTCATTAAGGCTTGGTTGATAGAGCATTAAATTCTGAGTTTGTGAAGGATTGTAGCTCTCTCTTTGATAATTGCTTGAGTCTCTTTCTCTTTCCTAAGTTTAGAGATGATTATAAGTTGTAGGAGGCAAGAGATCTTGCAAGAGAGTGAGTGTGGAGGTTCTCTCCTAACCCTATTAAAACGAGAAAATTATAATAACGATAGTTGATCTTCGCCCATTGGAAAGAAGATTGGTAGTGAAAACCGAAGGCCTCGAGGGAAGAGGAAGTAAGAGTAGACGTAGGTCAAGAAAACGGAATCACTATAAATCAATTTGCATTCTTTCTCTTACTTTTTATTTGTTGTTGCTTATTCATTTATTTTACTTGTAATTTTTATTCACTTTTTAGTTAATCATGTTTCTAAAATATATTAATCGATTGAACTTTAAATTTTGATAAAATTTTACTAATTCATCCCTCCCTCTCTTAATTCTATTATGATCTTAACAATTGGTATCAGAGTATGGTTCTAACAATTAGATTAACAATCATTATAGATTTAATAATTTTTTTTAAGTAATCAAGAGGGTCACTCTATTATATTCATCCTCTTATTCAATGAGACAAACTACACATTTTAGAAAACATAAATGTAGATTTTTTTGCTTTCTATGGATTTGAACTTATAGAATGTTGTTAAATTTGAATTTCAAAAATCTTTTAAATCGATGGATGAATGGAATGATTTTTTTTTTAAAAATTTCTTTAAATACTAAAGCTTTGAATATTTTATTTTATGCTTTAGATAGAAATAAGCTAAATAAAGATTCTACTTGTGATACCGCACATGATATTTGGTATTCATGAAGGCACAAATAAAATAAATTAATCTAAAATTAATTTTTTGATTCATATTTATAAATTATTTAAAATAAAGCCAAGCGAATCTATTAGTGACATGTTGTCAATGGTTAAAAAGCTCTTGATAAAAGTTATACTAATCTTGAATTAGTGAGTAAGATTTTAAGATCTCTTCATAAATGTTGGGATCAGAAAGTAACGGTAATCCAAGAAGCTAAAGACTTGGATAAATTTTATTTTAAAGAACTTATAAGATCTTTAATGACCTATAAAATAATTTGTAAACTACATAATAAAAAAGGAAAAAAATATTCCAAAAAAAAGGAAGGATATTGCCCATATATAAAACTATTCGAGCAAAAGATAAAGTGATGATGATAATATGACACTTCTTATAAGAAAATTAAAAATTTTTATGAGAAAAAATAAGACAAATCCTACGAGACGAGAAGATAAGAACAAAAGTGAGCCTAAGAAAAATATATTCATATGCTACGAGTATAAAAAGCTAAGATATTTCAAAAATAAGTGTTCATAGCTGAAAAAGAAGTCATCAACTTAAAAGAAGAAGAAAATACTCAAGATAATATGGGATGAATAAAGTAAAACAGAAGTCGAAGAGCAAGTCAACAAAGAAGAAATGACAAACTATACCTTAATGACATTCAATAATGAGGTATTTAACTCTCCCGAAATATCTTTATCATATAATGAATTATTTGGTACACTTTATAATTTATATAATGAACTTAAAAAGATTGGTTAAATATATAATTTACTAAAAAAGAATCATATTTTTCTCACTAATAAATTTGATGAATTATAAAATAAGTATGACAACTATATGTCAACATCTTGCACTAAAGGTGAAGAGTTAATCTCACTTAAAAAAATATATTATCATGATAAATATTAAAAAAATTAAAAATTAAAAATAAGTCACTAAATATAATTCTTGTTAACTAATGTTGTGTAGCAAGAAAAGAAGGAATTTGTTTTGTGAGTAGTAATACTCATTACAAGCCAACAAAATTTGTAAAAGGATCCACACTATATATTCCTCCTAAAATTAAATATAATTTTTATGAAAAATTTACTCTCTTAAAAAATATAATATTTTAAATTAGCTTGAGTTCCTAAAGGAACTATAAATGATTTGATACCAAAAATTAAGAAAGGTAAATACCATGAAGGACCAAAAGTTAAATGGGTACCTAAATTAAACATTTCTTTCTTATAGGTATATCTCCAAACATGAGTCAAGAGTAAAAGATGATATTCTAATAATGGATGCTTAAGGCACATAACCGAAGATCCAACATACTTCTTAATGTTGAATCTCGTATTTTGATGATGAAACTACTTGATATATGTTTATGATTTAATCTGCGTTTTGAGTGACGCAGGATGCTTCGATCAGGATGAGACAATTAAAGCAGGAACATCATGTTGTGCCGGAGGAACATGTCAGAAGATTGGACGTCGGGCCGGTGGATCGGTCGACGTATCGACAGAAGGCTTCGGGTCGTGGACTCGGGTATCGGGCCAAGAAGAGCGGGTATTGTGCCAAGGATATCGGAGTTGCGGAGTCAACTGGCCGATTGGGCAATAGGCTGCACGAGAGGACGATGCGCCGAAGAATCGGACGAAGCGTCGAGGGACCAATGACATGCCGGACAACTTGGTTGATTTCTTAGAACTAATTGTCTCGATCGAAGTTTTTGTTTTGTTGTGCAGGATTAACTACGATGAAAGTTAGACAAGCAGCAGGTGTTGCGCCGGAGTCAAGATCATGATCACGTTGGGAGTTCTAGAGTTCGACGGAAGTTCGGACGGTCGTCGGAGGTTCAGCGAGAACAGATCCGAGAAGTCCAGAAGCTTGCCAAGCGAAGCTCGTCGGAACTCGCCAAGTGGATCGTCGCAAAGTCCAGGAGTTTGCCGGAAGTCCGCAGAAGCATCACCGAGGGTTCATCGGTTGATCGACGGAAGTTCGCCGGAAACTCGCCGGAAGAAGCGATTGTCGTACCGAAGCAAAGCTGCAGAAATTGTCTTAGATTTAATCGTAGTTAGCACGTTGATTAAGTTAGAAATGGGAGGTGATCCCATTAGCTTAATCTTGGGGCAATTGGGCCCCTGAAGAACTCAAGTTGGGTCGAATGGTTCAACCCATTCGAACCCAAGTAGCTGTGGGAGGTGCAACCGCCCAGGCAGGGAGGTGCAACCGCCCAGGCTAAGTCTCCCAGCGAGACTGGGCGGTGCAACCGCTCCAGCCAGGAGGTGCAACCGCCCACGGCTCAGTCTCCAAGTGAGACTGGGCGGTGCAACCTCCTCTGTCAAGAGGTAGCACCGCCAGAGCTCAAGTTCCGAGCTCTGCCGAGAGGTGCAACCACCGAGCTCGGTCTTCGAGCTCTGGCAGGGTGATGCAACCTCCTTGGACAGGTGATGCATCGCCTGAGCTCGGTCTTCGAGCTCTGGCAGAAAGGTGCAACCACCCCTGACAGAGAGGTGCACCCGCCTGAGCTCAGTCTTCGAGCTCTGCCAGGCGGTGCAACCTCTCCAGTCAAGAGGTGCAACCGCCTGATCCCGGAATTCCGGGATTTGATGGTTTTGAGCTCGAATTTTGAATTGGGTTGGGGCCTATAAATACCCCACCCATTCAGCACTGAAAAGATACAGATCCACACCGAATTCTTGATCTTTTCAGTGATTCTAAGAGCTCAAATTTGTGTAAAGTCCTAAAGTTCTCCTCCTTCTGTTCTTTAAGTCTTGAGTTGTAAAGAGAGGAGAGAAAGGATCTGTAAAGGTTGTCTCCTAAGCCTGTCAAAAGGAGAGAAACTGTAAAAGGGCAGTTAGCCTTCGCCCATTGAAGGAAGGCAGCTAGTTGACGTCGGTGACCTCGTCGGAGGAGGAAGCCAAAAGTGGAGTAGGTCAAGACTGACCGAACCACTCTAAATCTCTGGTTTCCTTTTACCTTGAGCACTTTATCATTACTGCAAACCTCCTACATTGCTACTGCCCTCTGCGCCTTTACGAACGAGTTTCTAAGCTCTGATCTTTCAGAATCTGCATTCAAACGTAAATCGTGTTTTCGTACGATCTTCACACTGCAGTTTACGCTTACATTCGGATTCCATTTATAACTGCAAACTGCTTTCTACGTAAAACGCTTTTCAAGGTTCAAAACTGCTTTTAGACGCAAAACTACATTTAGACGTAAAGTTACGTTTAGACGTAAAACTGCGTTTAGACGCAAAACTGTGTTTAGACGTAAAACTGCGTTTAGACGTAAAACTGCGTTTAGACGTAAAATTGCGTTTAGACGTAAAACTGCGTTTAGACGCAAAACTGCGTTTAGACGTAAAACTGCGTTTAGACGTAAAACTGCGTTTAGACGTAAAACTGCGTTTGGACGTAAAACTGAGTTTAGACGCAAACTGCGCTTAGACGCAAACTGCGCTTAGACGCAAACTGTGCGTAGACACAAACTGTGCTTAGACGCAAACTGCGCTTAGACGCAAAACTGCGCTTAGACGCAAACTGCACTGTGATTCTGCTTTTATATCGAAATCGTTTTTTTATCGGACGAACGCAGCTTGTGTTTTTAAATTACTGTAAGATTTCCGCTGCACTAATTCACCCCCCCCCTCTTAGTGCTCTTGATCCTAACAATTGGTATCAGAGCGGGGTATTTCTCATTTCGGATTTACACCCGAGAGAAATGACTTTTCAAGAGGGCTGTTCGGTCTTTCGTCCACCGTTCTTTAACGGATTGGACTACACTTATTGGAAAACTCGAATGAGAGTTTTCTTAATTTCTCTAAATCTAGATTTATGGAATATAGTTGAAAACGGTTTTCAATTTCCCTCCAAACCGATGAACGAATGGTCGGTTTTGGAGAAGAAGAATTTGTCTTTAAACGCAAAGGCTATGAATGCCTTATTTTGCGCATTGGACAAAAATGAGTTCAATCGGATTTCTACGTGTGAAACGGCTTTCGATATTTGGCGCACTCTTGAAATCACGCACGAGGGAACTAGTAGAGTCAAAGACTCGAAAGTTAATATTTTACTGCTTGATTTCGAGCTTTTTCATATGAAACCAAGCGAAACCGTTGTTGACATGTACACCCGTTTTACGGATGTCGTCAATGGTTTAAAATCACTTGGTAAAAGCTTTTCGGATTTTGAACTCGTTAACAAAGTTTTACGCTCACTTTCTAAAACTTGGGATTCAAAAGTAACTGCTATTCAAGAATCGAAAAACTTGAACCATTTTCCACTTGAAGAACTAATTGGTTCATTGATCATATATGAAATGACGTGCAATGCACGTGAAGAACTTGAGAACCACCTTCCAAAGAACAGGAAGGATTTGGAACTCTGGACAAATGAATGCCACTTGAGCGATGACTCAAGTGATGAGGACAATGATGAACAAACCAACCTTCCAAAGAATAGGAAGGATTTGGGACATAGAACATTTGAAGACCACTCGAGCATAAGCTCAAGTGATGGTGAACTTAAACTACAAATGAAACGAAAATTAAAAAGCAAAAAGAATGGAACTACTTGCTTTAAACGCAAGAAGAAGAACAAAAATTGGGATGAATCGAGCTCATCTGAAGACGAGAAAGTCAACAAAAGCGAGGCGGCAAACTACGCCTTACTTGCCTACGACATTGAGGTAATTAAAATGCCTTTGGTTTAT